>NC_064270.1:32827500-32865000 GCF_003254725.2 Canis lupus dingo | reverse complement strand
TCACTGAGGTTCAGGCTAAAATTGTGCCATAAATACGCATGCCAGTTTATTTGGGGGCAGTTTCCCATCAATAGAAAACGAGACTCAACATTTCAGCCATAGTAGACTCAACTGTGTCGATCGGGTTTGTGGAACCCAGCAAAGCGGGGATGGGAGCGCGTGCAGGCGCTCCCCAGCGGACGCACCGGGCGGTGTGCTCTTCGGGATCTTCACCGTCTACAGGTTCTTCATCTCCCCCTTCTGGCTCCCCAGCTTCAAACGTGCCCTGCCAGGAGCTGGGCGTGCAGACCCCATGCTCTAAGGCAGGCAGCCGAGCGGTTGGCTAGGAGCGCCCGAGCACCTGCTTCTGCAGGCGGCTCCCAGCCCGGCGCGCCTCCGCCCGCTGCCCGCTGCCCACCGAGCGCGTGGGAACCTCTAGCGTTGCGCTTCCAGGCCTGGGACGGACAGGGACAGCAGATCGGAGAGGCCGCCCTGGAGGCGATGGGCGCCAGTGGACAGGAAAGGGCCTGGCCGGGAGGAGACAAAGTCCTTTCAGTGGCCGATGCCACAGTCGGATGGTCTCCGTTCGCTGGCACCCGAGCCACCCCCGGAGAGCGGCAGCTCCTGCAGGCCTGCGGATGCCTGGCCTCCCTGGGCCTGCCCTCTCGCGATCTGTCTTCTCCCAGCCGGACTCCGCGCCCCGCCTCTGGCCACAGCTGAATTCTAAGTTCACTCTCCTTTCCTCTTCCCGCCCCCGCCCCGAGATGCCACCGAGCGCAGCACCCTCCAGGCCCGCTGACAGGTGCCCGGGAATGTCCTGCCCAGAAGCTCTCGGCTCCTGGAGGAACCGCGGCCTGGGAAGGGAATGCGAGGCTGCAGGCAGCGCGGCGGGCGGAAATTTATCAGCCATCTCCCAGCTCGCGGCTGCCGCTTCGCTCAATTTCTCAAACTAGATAAGCCTAGGGCCTCGCCCCTTCCGCCCGGCCAGCTCTCCTGAGCCAGCGCTTTGCAAGCCCAGAAAGACCCTGGGCAGAGGGAGCAGCCCTGGTCGCGAACAAAGCCGCCTCTGTCTCTGCCGCCTCCTGGATTATGGGGACGTGCGTCCAGGTCCAACTCGGGCGAGCGCACAGGCAGCCAGAGAGCCAGGCGGAGGAGAGTTTCAGAGACACCTGTCTGCGGAAAATCGGCCGAAGTTACACACTCTGGCAACACGAAACGCGTCACTTTTCTTTTCTTTTTAATTAATTCGATTTCACGACAACATTAAATGTAACAATATTTTGTGGGCTTTTTTTCTCTTTTTCTTAAAAAGGGACTGAACCCCGGGCAGTGACGAGGGAGATGGGGGGGGGAGGGTTGGGGGGGAGGGAGAGAACAAGCTATCGCAGAACAACAGGTGTAGCCGACAGAAAGAAAACAGATTGGGTGGCAGAGCGAGGAGCCCTGTGGAGTCGAGGGTGAACTTTACAAGAAATCTGTACATATATCAAATAAGTTAAAATTCTCCTAAATTGATTGTCCTTCACTTAAAGCGCTCCAGTATGCCTATCTTACTCCTTTGAGCATCGCTACCTATCATCGTTGTTTCTTTCCTCCCTCCCCCTTTCCCCTTCTTAATTTTTTCCTCCTAACGAATGACCAGAATTACACTGTGAAAACGTCTGCTTCTCTCCGTGGAGAAAGAGGCAGGGCTCTCAGGAAATTTTGTACAATATTGCACAGGTCAAAAGTACAACAGTTACTGCAGAACAAAAAGGGGGAGAGGATAGAAGACAGATTTTTTTTCAAATATTGAAATCACTCTCTCAAAACAGGGAACAAAGCGATAATAGTAATAATAATAATAATAATAATAATTTATCAACAAATGAAATCCCCCAAATAAATGCTGCTAATAAATAAGATCACTCACACCGGGCCAGATGTGGAGGTGTTTCAATCATCAGAAGTCTAATTTCGGGCTGTCTTGTCTTTTCCCTTTAAACACCTAGAGAATCCTTCAGTCACAAAATGGGACAGATGAAGAGGTCAACTGCAACACACCTCTGCGGGGAGGAAAAGCGGCCTGAGTCCGCCTTCCCATCAGAGGCTTCTCAGATTCTGAAAATTGGGGAGGATCCCTAGGGCCGCAGAGGAGAACCACACCCAGAAATCCAGGAATAAAAGTAGGATAATGTGAATTCCCTCCTTTTCTCTCTCTCTCTCTCTCTCTCTCTCTCTGGACTTCTGAAGACAGTTCTATAGAAAATGAATACACCAGAGGGCTTTAGGTTTTTGCGGCTTATCTCTCTTCTATAAAAATAAAACCAAAAAGCCACAGCGCAATGCAAATTGGAGGGGTAGGAGGGGGGGGGCGCGGTGCGTAGAGTTGCACCTTTTGCCAAAGCTTTCGGACGAAATATTTGACCCGGGGGATCTTGTCTTTTTTCCTGCTCTTTTCTTAATAGAACCAAAACCAAAAACGTAAGAGGGGGAAGCGCCTCAAATCCGTTAGGGGTGAATTGCACGAAAATGCATTGCAAATACTTACAAAAACGCTACCGATCGGGGGAGGGGAGGCCGGGGCGGCGCGCCCGAGCCCCGGTTCCCGAAGGCCGCTGGACGTCCTGGCGCCCTGGGCCCGGCCCAGTCTCCTCCGGGATCTGGGAAGGCGGCCGGGCGCTCCCTCCCCCTCCCCCGTCGGGCCTCAGACCGGCCGTAGCAGCGGCACGGAGGAGACCACGGGGTGCGAGTAGTACACGGGGTGCGGGAAGGTGAGCAGCGGCTGGCTGACCGGCACCGGGGCCCCCGCGGCGGCGGCCGCGCCCTCGGCGGCCGAGTTCTCGTGGTAGAGGATGGGCACCCGCACGATGCGCTGCGCCGCGGCGTGGCTCAGGTTGGCCGCCTCCAGCTCGGCCGCCAGCTGCCGCTTCCACTTGTTGCGGCGGTTCTGGAACCAGATCTTGACCTGGGTCTCGGTGAGGTGCAGCGACGCGGCCAGGCCGGCGCGCTCCGAGCTGCTCAGGTAGCGCTTCATGTCGAAGGTGGACTCGAGCTGGAAGACCTGGCTGCGCGAGAAGACCGTGCGCGTCTTCTTTTTGCGGCACGCGGGCTTCTTGTCGGGGCTCTCGGCGCCCTTCTTCCAGTCCTCGGCGCCGGGCGTCGCGGCCGCCGCCCCCACGCTCGCCCCGGCAGCTCCGGGCGCCGCCTCGCCCTCCTTCTTGCCTTCCTCCGAGTCGCTCTCCTCCAGGATGATCTCGTCCGGGCTCTTGGAGTCCAGCTCCTTGTGGTCGGGGTCGGCTTTGAGCAGCGGCTCGGGGGAGTCGCGGTCGGTTCCCGAGGCGGGGGAGGAGTCTCGCAGGAGGGCCTTCTCCGAAGCTGGGGAGAGACAGACAGACGGACGCACACGCACACGCACACGGACACAGCCTTCAGCGGGGCCTGGCGCCTGGGGGGCCGCAGGCTCAATCCGCGCCGGCCTCCGGGCCCAGGCCTCGGGGCCTCGCGCCTCCTCCCTCGGGCCTCCTTGCTGGCGGGGCCCGGGTAGGGCCTCCGCATCCTGGGATGCCCTTTCTCCCGCGGGCGGGCGCGCGGGCGGGACACCCGCACGGTGGCAGGGCGGCCACTGGGTGTCTTTCCCTTGGACGTCCCGCCTGGGCCCCCCGGGTCACCGCCTCCATCCGGGCCCCGTGCCCGGCCCCTGCCGGCTGCAGCCTCCCGGTTCATGCCCCAGGCCACGCTTCCCCGGGAGGCGCCACGCGCCGGGCTCCAGTTCCACCTCTCTTCTCACCAAGTGGGATTGGACTCCCCGGGCAGCGCAACCGAGCGCGCGGGGCGGCAGAGGCCAACCAGGGGCCGGGGAGGTTGGCCAAGCAGCGGGTCGGAGGGCGCGGGGGTCCCCGGTGGAGGCGGGAGGCGGGAGGGGGCGCGGGGCGGGAGGCGGCGCGGGGCGGGGATGCTCCCGGCGCGCGGGGAGGACAGCGAAAGTTCAAAGAGAGGTCGGTACCTTCAGGTCGCGAGAGGTGGCCGCCGGCGGGGGTCAGGGTGTAGGGGTACCACCAGGCCGGGGAGCGCTCCAGGTAGTGCGCGGGCAGGGCAAACCTCTGCGCCGGGATCTCAAAGCGGGGGAAAGCCAGGTCGCCCACCTGCGAGAGCGCGAAGCCCGCGGCGCCCTCCAGAGCCCCCTTGGCCGCGGCGGCGGCGGCGGCGGCGGCGGCGGCGGCCGCGGCGGAGGCCGGCGCGAAGAGCGTCCGTGGGGGCGGCTGCGGCTTAGGGGGCGGCCGGTGGTGGTCTCCGTTGAGCAGGTTCTTGATGGAGAACGGGGACTCCTTGGGCGCGGGAGGAGGGGGCGGCGGCGGCGGGGGCTGCGCGCTAGCGGTGCCGGGGGCGTCGGGCCCGGGCTCCGGCATGGTCCCCTCTCCTCCGGGTCCCGGGGAGGGAGGGATCGGGACAGGCGCGCGGCCGGGCGAGCGGGCGGGCGGCCGGAAATCAGACCATAAACGGAACTCGACTACGGGGCGCAAAGTCGGGGGCCGCCCCGGGCGCAAATCCAGCGGCGCGAGGGCGGGGTGAGGACCCGGCCGGGGCGGGCCCGCATGTGGGAGGGGTGCTGAGGGGCGGGGAGCGGCCCGGCCGCGGCTCGGAGGGAGCGCGGCGGCTCGGCGGCGGCGGCGGCTCCCGGGGAGGAGGCGGCAGGAGCGGTCCCCGGCTTGGGGCTGCGTCAATCCGGCGCCGGATGCTAATGATGAAATCAAAATGTCATCCAAGTTAAATGCGGGGAGTATACGGCGATTGGGCGCGTACAATGGCAAATGGGATTAGGCAGGCGAAGGCGCAGCCGAGCCCGGGCCCCGCAGCCGCCTCCGCCACCGCCCCCTCCTCGCCTCCGCTCGGATTTTGGCGCTTTGGCTTCGGGCTATAAGAGCCCGCCTGTTATTGGCTTTATATAGTCCAATTAGGCAGCAAATGAGGACAAGCCTATTAGCACAAAAGGATATTGGCTCCCGCTAAAGAGGCACTCGGAGCGCGCCGGCGAGCGCAGGAGGCGAGCGAGGGACGGAGCCGGCGGCGCCCCCGGCCGGCGCGCACTGACCGCCGAGGCGCCGGGAGCCCGCGCCTGCCTCTCCCCCCTGCGGTCCGGGGACCGGCTTCCAGCCGCCAGGCCCGCGGGAGGGGGAAGGGGCGGGCCTGGCCCGCTCGGGTCACCTCGGGGTTGTCGGCGCTCGCAGCTGCCGATCCCCGCCCCCAGGGGCTGCACAGGGTCCCGCCGCCCCCACGCCGCCGGAGAGCCACGCGGCCCCGGCCCCCGGGAGGCAGGGCGCGACCTCCCGCCCGCGGCGAAGTCCGCACTTCCCTACCCTTGGGGGTCCGGCGGCCTCCGCGTGCTCCCCAAAGCCTGCTAAGGGCGCGGCCACGAAGAGGGGGATTGGGGTTCCAGCCTAACCGATAGGAAGGGGATCGGGGTGTAAGTCCTTGCACCGCATCAGCGGGCTCAGGCATCCGCTTGGCCTTGGCCTTTGGCCCCGGGAAACCGAAGTGAGTCTTTCCTCTGAGCAGGAGTGGGTGTGCGTCTTGGCGCACCCGCGTGTGCGCGCAAAACGGGCTAACGCCCGCGGGGCACCTGCCGGGGCTGCTAAGGCAGCAGCGTCGCGGCACCGACGGCTGCGCCCCGGAGAGCCCCTTCTTCTCGGCCGGCGGCCCGAGACCGCACTTTCTCCTGGGACGTCTCTCCTGCCGGCGTTTGGAGCTGCCTAAAGCTTTAGCAGGGGCCGTGCGAACCGAAGGCACAGCGGCGGGACGGTCCTCGGCCGTGGCGGTGGCGGCGGTACCGCAGCATGTCCCCCAGGGCCGCCAGGGCCCTAGAGAACCCTGCTGGGCCTCTGAGGGACAGCTGGGCCGAAGGTCACTCTACTCCACCGGCTTTCAGAAACAACTCCCCAGGTTGCACCCAAAGCCCATAAGGCAGGCATTTAAGACTCTAGATTTAAGCATCAAATAAAGTAGGATTGCTTGTGGGGTCCCTTCCCGAGAGACAGCTCCCTGGTCAGAGAAACGCAGCAAAATGGCCATCACTCCTCCACCCATTGTGAGCTTCCATATACCCAAGGTCTTTTCATGGCCTCTTCGCTTCCCCGTGGCCTTCCCCCCACCCCCTTTCCTTTCCTTAGATTCATCCCTCGGCTCAGTCCAGGCCACCCTGTTTTGGCAGGTGCAACCGCTTCGGTTCCCCAGTACAGACGTGGGTGTGTATTATTTTCTGATCCGAGGCTTCAGCCTCCCCGCCCCCCAAATCTCAATGGGCGCATTTAATGCTTCTTTCAGCAAACGTTCATCTACGGTAGTGAACCCTAGTTTTGCTTTGGGAACCTGGAAGCATTGTAAATGGGGCTTCCATAAACAGTCATTATTCTCATTATTATTACTCCCTTGAGTTTGTAGGGAGCCTTTAATGGAATGCAAAACGCCCCACGTCGGAAATCTGACTTTGAAATCAACCACCGCCCTGAGACTCAAGCAGGGTGGGTCTCACACTCGTGTTTTACAGATGGAACAGGGCTCCCGGGGAGGAGACTGGGACAAGGTCACCCAGTCGGCGCTGGACACCAGGAGTCATTTTCTCTCCAATTGCAGGAAGAGCTCGATGCGCGCAGGTCTCCGCAGGTTGGGGTGGGCTTGGCCGGGACCCGCCCGCCACGCGGCGGAGGCTTTGAGAGGGAGGCCCGTGCGTGTGTTCGCGCGTGTCCTGGGAGCTCTCCCATCCGGAGCGGGCGCGCGCAAAGTTGGCCAAAGTTCTGATGCGTGGAAGCCGCTTTGGAACTGAGACAAGCAGAAAAGCTGCTCATCTCCCGGGGAATAATAAGAAGCGGCCGGCAGACGTCGCTGAAAAGTTGTGGCTGGGGAAGTGGGCTTTTTTCTGATCGCAACTTGAGGACTAGACCCAGATGGGAAGGGGTCGAGGCTGGCGGGGGCAGAGTGCGGGACAGCCGGTGGCGTCGCTACCCGAACCTCACTCTCTCGTGTCTCCCCTCCCAGGGGGCGCGCAGGTGCGCAGGTGCGCAGGTGCGCTGGTGTGCGCGCGTGTGTGTGCAAGCGCGTGTGTGTGTGCGTGTGTGTGTGTTGACCAGAAATAGGAGTTTATCGGGTGTCAGGACCCTCTGCCCGTACCCCGAGTTTCAGGGATCTGGGCTTGAACAGCCAGTTGCTCAGAGTAAATCTTCCCTTCCTTTCCGCAGCCAGAAAGCTCGGGGCTGCGGGGGCCCCCCGGCGCGGACACAGCCCTTCACTCGCCCTCTGGCGAGGGGTGTGGCCTCCGCTTACTCACGCCCGGGGCTCCATTCAACGGCAGGCAAGCAGCGCCCTCTAAGGGACAAGCTCTTAAGCAAACCCGGGGGCTCGGCCGGAGAAACCACAGTCCTGGCGAAAAGCATTTAAAAGCCATTGCTGGCCATTGCTGTCTTACCCTTGGGGCCTCAGCTAGAGAACAAAAGCGTTTTTTTCCTCTGGATTCCGAAACAGAAAGTGAGATCGACTGCAGATCACTGCTGATCTTTACCTGGCCACCGTAGGGAGAGGTCTCACCTGCTTCCCACCAGCCTCCCCTCCCTTCCTGCCCCTGTTTGTAAGGGCCCGTTTTCTGTTCCTGCTGGCAACTGATCCCTGAGGTGCCCATCCTGGCTGCAGGATAGATGTGAGCCCCTGGAAGGGCCACTGGTGCTCAGTAAGCACTTGAGTTCCTGTCTGAATGCCTGAGTGAATGAATGAATGCATGCATGCAATGAATGAATGAATTCACAGTTCCCATTGTCTCATTGATTATGGTTCTTCAGATCGCCCGATCATATCCAATAGCATTTTTTCAAAAAGTTTAATAAGAACCTGAGGTCCTTTGATGACACGTTTTTCAAAATCCAAAGGAGCCCTGGTGATAGGACTCCTGGAGGGGACTTTCACAGGCTGATCCTGGGTAGATGGGATGCTAGTAATTAGCACTCAACTTTTACAAAAAGGAATGAGGCCTGGGAGTGTTTAGAACGGTGTTCTCACCTGCCTCCCCGCCCCCCAGGGTGACCACCACACACACAGAACACAGCTATACATATATGCACACTTACATGTAAGTGTAAGTACTCTTTACAGTAAGGAGTTCCCCTAGGACTTTCCAAAGAATAGGAGTTTCCATATTCTTCAGAACTTCACCTGCTTTCCTCCACGGGCTGTTCCTCCTTGGAATAGCCCACCTGCTTACCCATGGAGTGGGGACGGTCTACTGGTTTTAGCTAAGGCTACCAAGGTCCCAGGCATGGAGGCCACCTACACAGACAGCGGGCACTAGACCTGATGGCCACACTTTAGCACTTAACCCTTCTGACCAGCAGGTCCTTGATTTGTAGGCAGAATGGATAAAAGCCCAGAGTTATGATCTTGGGGAAACTGTGCCACAGCCCACATGTGCTTTGGCCCCCTTTATTGGAAAGTCCTCTCATCTGTTCTAGTGCTGCCAGGAATGCTGCCCAAGACCCCTCCCTGTGGCTAATGATTGTGACTCTGAATGGGTCACATCTGCATCCCCACTCAAGTATAATTTCCTTAGAGTGGCTGAATGTCTAGCCCTTTCCCAAGAGTTAAGGGTGATAATTACATGGAGGTAATATCAGTGAAAGGTCATTGAGTCCCCCCTATATAGTAGGTGAGGTCGGTAGGTGCTATTATTTTTCCTCTTTGACAGAAAAGGAAACTGAGGCACAGAGAGTATGACAAAGGAAAGGTAGAAAGAGTCTTCAAGGACAGTGAGCCTCAGGGTGTTGTTACAAGGACAGCACAGGCATACAGCAAGCGCTATGTAAGCAGGGCCTCTCTCTGGTTGATGTTATCCTTTATTCAGTTTTTAGGATGAGCCCAGAATGGGCCAGAAATACATTCTTCCAGGGTTTCTCCAAGAAAGCTAGCAGTCTTATAAGGGAGAGATGCTCCAGGAATTGTTGCCTTGCCCCAAGGGGGCCTTACTCTACTATCAAGGAGCAAGCTAGCCCTCCCATCCCAGACCCCCTTTCTCTACCTAGTTCCCTTGTCTTCTTAAAAAGCCTTTCTCTCCAGGGCACTTGAGTGGCTGCCTTCAGCTCAGGTCATGATCTCGGGGTCCTGGGATAGAGCCCCACGTCCCTCCCTGCTCAGTGGGGAGCCTTTCCTTCTGCCCTTCCCTCCCACCCCCCTGCTTGTGCTCACTCTCACTCTCAAATAAATAAACAAAATTTTTTTATAAAGTTTTTCTCTCCAAGCAAGAATCTCTCATATGCCCAAATGTGTGTGTGTATATATATATATATATAGCATTTGGCCCTACTGTATCTTACTATTTGTAAGTGTTTGGATATTTTGTGGAATCTGGCTAATAATTTGCCGTGACCTTGACAAGGGTTTGAACTGCTCTGTGTCCCGGCCTCTCCATCTGAAAGATATCGGGGTGCACCAAAATGACCCTACTAGGAAAACAAGGCAGGTCACCCCTTGTGTTTTAGAAGAAGATACTCATCGTAGAAAAGGCTTCACAAGCTATCAGATTCCACCCTTTGATCTTCCCCACTCTTGAGTCCAGCCCTCAGAGAACACTTGTGCCCTCCCCACCTCCACTTGGAGGGAGGCTCCTATCTGGGATGCTGCAGAAGGCCCACTGTGGACATAGCCACTCTTCTTTGGCTTCTCTCACATTGCTAGGTCAGGCTGGGATTTCTAAAGCAAGTCTTGCTAGATACCAAGAATATCACCATAATGTATCCAATAAATGTTTATTGAGCACCTAATATGTGCCAAACTTGGGTCTAGGTACTTGAGATGCCTCAGTGAGCAAAACAAAGTTCCCTGCCCCTGGGGAGCTTACATTCTAGTGGGGGGAACAAAAATTATAAATTATAAACTGTGTGAGGGGGATAACTATTATGGGGACAAACTTCAAGGGGAACCGGGCACTGAGGTGGGGGAGAGGGTGTTGCAGCATCACATCAGGTGGTCAGATGAGGCTGCCTGAGAAGGTAAGGTTTAAGCAAAGACTCCGAGAAGGTGTGGTATTAGGCTGTGTCCCAGAAGGAAGGAAGTGCTTAGGGGCTCGAGGCAGGAGGCCTGGTGTGTTCAAGGAGCTGCACAGCTGTGTGGCCAAAGAGAACATAGTAAGTGAGATAGGAAACATCAGAGTTGGCAAACACATGGGCCCCTGGAGGCCTTGGTAGGAATTTTGTGCTTTATTCTGAGCAAAATAGGAAGACCACCACAGAATTGTAGGTTTTAAAAAATCAGCTTTTGGGGCACCTGGGTGGCTCAGTGGGTTAAGTGTCTGACTCTTAATTTTTGGCTCAGGTCATGATCTCAGGGTCATGAGATCAAGCCCCCTGTCTGGCTCCACGCTGGGTGTGGAACCTGCTCTCTCCCTCTCTCTCTCTCTCTCCTTCCCTCTTCTCCCCACTCCACCTCCCCAAAATCAGCTTTTTTGAGGACAATGTACTGCGGCCAAGAAATGCACACATTCTGAGAGTACAGTCAGACGAACTTGGACAAGCGATTTCAGTCAGGTGGTATGACAGTGTGGTCAGCAGCGGTTTCCTGGAGGAAGTGCTCAGCTAGGATCTTGATGGGCCCGTTATCAGGTAGAGAAGAGAGAAGGGCAAAGAGGCAGAGGACACAGCCAGGACATGGCCATAGAGATTGGAAAAGGGTCCCGCATGCTGGGGGGGGCACAGAAGGCTGGAGGGGCAAGCTGAAACCTGACCAGAGAAGCTGCTTCCCTTGCGTGGGCCCTTGACTTCCTGCATCAAAATCAGCAAGACTCCACCAAACCCACTGGTTCACATGGTGGTGGTGGTGGTGGTGGTGGTGGTGGTGGTGGTGGTGAGGAGGAGGAGGAGGAGTCACAGGCTCAGGAATCTGCCATTCTCGTTAGCTGGGATAGGCAGACTTCTCGTGTGATCCGTGAATTCATTTCCTCCGACTGCTCTAATAGAAAGCCACAATCTAAGGTGGCTCCAGGAATTTATTCTTTCAAAGTTCTGGAGCCTATAAATCTGAAATCAGGGAGTTGGCAGGACCAGGCTACCTGTGAGGCTCTAGAGAAGAATCTGTTCTAGGAAGGAATGCCTCTCTCCCAGCGTCTGGTGACATCTGGCAATCCCTGTAGTTCCTTGGCCTGTAGCTTTGTCACCCTGATTTCTGGCTCTGACTTTACATGGCTGTCTTCCCTGTATTATGTGTGTCCCTGTGTCTTTACATGGTCTTTTTATCAGGACACTGGTCCATGGATTTAGGGTCCACTCTAACCCAATATCATCTCATCTAACTTGATTTATATCTTCTACCTGCAAAGACCTTATTTCCAAAGAAGGCCACATTCGAAAGTACTGGGAGTTAGGCCTCCAGCCTATCTATTTGGGGGACACGACAGCCCCCAGTGATACCTGCCTCTTGGTATCCCCAACCTTGTGTAATCCCCTCCACTTGAGTGTGGGCTGGGCCTACCTATTAACTTCATTCTAACCAAGACAATACAGCGAAGGTGAAGGATGTCACTTCCATGACTAGATAACATCTGTCTTATCTGACTCCATTGCCTTGTCAGCTTGCATGCTTTGATGGACAAAGGGCAGCCTCTTGAAAAGGTAGGCAGGGGGGGCCATGGAAGGATTTTCAACAGGAAGCAAGAGGATGTGATAGGGTTTAAGTTCTAGAAAGGTCGCTTGAATAAGTTGAAGGATTTGTCTGAGAAGGGAGGGACAGAAAGCTGGGAAGTCCAAGATCAAGGTGCCAGCTGATTTGGTGTCTGCTGAGAGACCTCTTCCTGGTTGTCAGAAAGCCACCATCTTGCTGTGCCCTCACATGGCAGACAGAGCCCTCATGGCCATTATGCGGGCTCCATTCTAATTACCTTCGCACAGCCCCATCTCCAAATACAATCACACTGGGGATTAGGACTTCAACATATGAATTTGGAGTGGGAGAGGAGGACACGATTCAGTGCATTGCAACAAGGAAGCAAGGATCCAGGTAGGGTCAGAACTGAGGTACCACAGAGATCCTGGTGCTTCCAGAATTCTCCAGAGCCCCCCGGCCAGGCCTCATATGTGCTGCACTTTGAAAAGCACTTTCCCACCCAACCTCCCACATCTTCTTCATGACTGTGTGGTCAAGGGTATTTATTACTCCTTCTCACAAAACAAAACGAAAATACTAAGTCTCAGGAAAGTTGACAACTTGCCTTCCTCTTCCTCATCCGATTTGCTGAGCCTTTACCTTCTCTGACAGCTTGGTACAAATCCATTCATTAGAAGTCAGCACCAGGCCCTCAGATGCTGAGAATCATGCCAGATTGAGCTAAGGTCTTGACGCAGGGCTCAGAGTTTTGCCACGATGTCACAAAGGAAAGTTCTCTCAAAGTTCTCTCGTTGTAGTTATGTTGGGCCTGACGGGGAATGGGAATTCAGCTGCTAAGCAGGGAGCAGCATAGAACAAGTGGTTTCGAATCTAAAGCAAGGCAGACCTTACTTTCATCCCCACCTGGCTAGTTCTGGGCTGCAGGGATTTCGGCGAGCGGTCTGCTTCCCTGTCACCTGGGTCTCCTTATCTGGATGATGGCCATAACAGTGCCCACCTCGTGGACAGCCATGGGGCTGAGATGAGGTCACGAGTGCGGAGTGCTCAGCATGGTGCCTGGCCGGTCCCTGCTCAGTGAATGGTAGCTGATCAGTGTTGGGTGTGTGGATGGAGGGCAGGAGGGAGGTGACGGGGTCTATTAGTCCATACAGGCTGCCACAACTAAGATACCACAGACCAGGGGAGCTGAGACAGCAAATATTTGTGTCTCATGGTTTGGAAAGCTGGAAGTTTAAGATCAGGGTGTCAGCATGGCTGGGTTCTAGTGAGACCCTGCTCCTGGTTTATAGACAGTTGTTTCCCTGTTGTATCCTCCCATGGCAGAAAGAGAAATCTCTCTCATGTCATGCCTATTATAAGGGCACTCATCCCATTCATGAGGGCTTCCCCCTAATGACCTGGTCACCCCTAAGAGGCCCCTCCTTCAGAGACCATCACCTTGGAGGTTAGGGCTTTGACATATGGACTTGAGCCGGGGGGCTGGGTGGGGGCTGGTTACAAATACTCAGCCCATTACAGGAGGAGGTGCTTGGAGCCTGGATCTGGGTCAGTCCTAGTTGTTGCTGACCACCTGGGTGGCATGAGGAAGTCATCTCTTCTCTGGAGTGCTCAATTGTCCCTGTTTCCTCATCCGCAAGGTGAAGGGTTGCACTAGACAGATCCAGCTCCCAAGTGCTGTGATTTTGCTGTGTCCTTTTCTCACGTCCCTGAAAAACTCCTACAGATTAGACACAATTGAAAAAGAAGAGCATTCCCACAATCACTGTTCACAACTGACCTTTGCCGAGGCTGGTTCTCTCAGAAATGCCAGGCAGAAGGAAGTCATCCCCAGACACGAGTTTGCCCCAATTTTCTCCATAAATAGGAGGTCCTAAAGTAACTCTGGCCCTGGAGATTCCTCCTTGAAAGGTGTCAGCATTTTCTAAAACTCTGAAAGGGTTGTAATGATTGATCAGTAAACTGCATACCTGCATACCCCGAAGTATGCAGGATAGTGTGATTTGTACACTGACACTCTCCGGGGTGTATGTTGTTTTCCTGCAACACAGGATGTCTAGAAGGCTGCAAACTTAAGTGCAACTTGGCAAACATGTATTAAGCAACTACTGTGTGTCCCACCCCCTTAAAGGGGTTGATCAGGTTGTGCCCTCTGGGAACTTACCATCTAGGGCAGGAAACAGGGACCACAACTAGCTATAAAATCAAGTTGGGACAGGATGAGTGCCAGCATGGAGAAAGAGAGAAAGCAGCAGGTGACATCTGAGAAATTCGAGGTGAATTCTGAAGAGGGAGCTCTGGGGGCAGCTGTCTTGGAATTTCTCATGGCCAGGGTGAGGAGAGGAGGATAGCATGGAAGCCAGGTCTTTAAGGTGGATGAGATTTCAACAAACATGGACTGGAGGCCATAGAGGCATTCCTGGGAGAGAGGACAACATGTATAGAAACCCAAACCCTTGCAGATGGAGGATGGGGTTGTCCCATCTGTGGTGCGTGGGAGCAAGAGTTTGCTGTAAAGGCAGATTGTGGGCCCACCATGAGAATCCTAACACGCAGCTAGGGAGCTGGGATATTCTTGCAGCAGTGGGGAGCCAGAGAAGGTGTTGGAGCAAGGCCATGGCAGGATTAGAGCCGTAGTTCATGAAGAGAAATCTGCCTTCAGAGTGAGGCTAGGTGGGAGCAGGGGCACCTAGGACCAGGCAGGAGGTTGTGGCTACCATTCAGGAGAGAGATTATGAGGATCTGAACAGGGAGATGGCTTGGGGATGGAAGGAGGGATTCAACTTGAGACTCATCAAGAAGCCAGAGCCACAGGACCTGCTAACTGGTTACACAGAGAAGTCAGGGAGAGGAAAGAGCTGAATGCGCTTGAGAGTGCAGCGTCTAGGAGGTCGATCATAAATTACTGAATTTCCACAATTCGCAGACACTATCAATCTTAAAATACACCATCAATTTTGTAACAGCCTTTTAGGTAAAAAAAAAAAAAAACGACATGAAATCACTGCAATAAATATACACTCTAATTGTCATTCTTATCTCAATTTCAGAAATATGAAGTATAAAAGCGTATCTACTTAGAAATGCCATCATTTAGAAGAACATAGAAGATAGAAGAAAACCTGGTTTGAGGCGGTGGTGGATGAAATTGCTGTTCAGAATAGCCTGTCCAGGGGAGGCTTGCTCCTCCCACTCCAGCTTGGCCATCCAGCTTGGTCCGGGACTTCCTTGGGCCTTAGGATGATGCGCGCACTTCCAAGCTTGTCCCTTGACTTCAGGTCTGGCCATCTTGCTTTGCTTGGGCCAAGGAGGTGGTAGCAGGCACGTCGCAAGCAGAGACTGGAAATGTAATTGTATGGTGAGCCTTGCCCTCTTATGCCATAAGAGAGCTTCTCCGGGGCAGCTGCTGCTCTTTCAGTTTAGGCCTCATGCTAGACAGACCAGGGCCCCACCTCTGGTGGGGTGCCAAGTCGGATGGGCCACTCAGCCTGAGGTAGAGCTCAAGTCCACCAGCTCACATATTACACAATGATTGGTCCAGAGCGGGATTATAATGAATCTTGGGTTTAGATGTGTTGGGTAGAGGCCCAATCATAATAATGGAAAACAAGACAGAGGGAACGATGATCTACCCGCCATATTCTGGGCCTGACCCATTCCAGACTCACAATAGTTCTGGAGTTTCAAACACAACGTTAACAAAAGTGACCGATACTACATTCCTACATATGTGCATATAGATCATAATTTGAGAACTTTAATGCAGCTGTGTTCTGCCCAAACATATACCTGTCCTAAAACTGGAGTGATTTGCGATGTTCCTATGTCCGATTCCACCTGGTTTCTATTTTGTCAACTGGATCACTGTGGCATCAGTATTTGATGTTCCACAGCCCCCATGAGTTAGACGGTGGGGCACACGCTCCAACAAGATTAACATTTCTCGAGGACTTTCTGAGTGCCAGGTGCCAGCCTGTGCTCTGGGGAGACAGGGACGATAATAGGACAAAGGAGGGCCCTGATCTCCTAGGGTTCGCACTCTGGTGGGGAAGCCAAACTAGTTGATGGGATAAACAAGATTTCAGACTTTGAAAAAATAATAAGCAGGATAATGATATGATTTTTTAAAAATTTATTTATTCATGAGAGACACAGAGGCAGAGACAGAGGCAGAGGGAGAAGCAGGCTCCTCACAAGGACCCTGATGTGGGACTCGATCCCCACAGCCAAAGGCAGATGCTCAACCACTGAGCCATCCAGGTGTCCCAAAATTTTTATTTATCTTTTTTAAAGTAGGCTCTATGCCCAACATGGGGCTTAAACTCATGACCCTGAGATCGAGAGTCATATTCTTTACCCATTGAGCCACTCGGGTGTCCCTATGATATGATGTTTTAATGGCCAACAGTAAAAATAATTCTCCTGTTTGATGGTTCTACTGTTCAGCCTCCCATACGATTTGACCTTAACTGTAGATTTAATTTCCAGATTGCCAAATTTAGAGATTAAGCCCAGTGAGCAGGGCAAACCTTTAGCAAAAGTGACATTTTTCTCCATCACCCTCTCATCAAAATGTCCTGGGCATTGACTCTGAGGCAGGCACTGGTGAGGCACATGTGGAAGGAATGTTACTGCATGCAATGCTCTCCAGTCTGCAAGATTATATCCAAGGAAGCAGAAGCTGATCAACCTGCCCAAAGACCCAAAGCTGGGATGGGCTGGATGGACGTGTGAATTCCAAGCACAGCAATTTTTTTTTTCACAGACCCCTGCTGCCTTCTCTGTGCCCGTGGCCTTACGCTCTCACTCCCAGCATGAGATGGACCTCAGGTTATTGAGACACCTCCTTGCCCGGGGGGTTGCCCCTCTCTTTCCCTCCCCAGCCTGCATTCCCAGTAGCCATGCTTGAAACATGCAGCAATGCCCACTGACTGGAAGTATTTGGACATGTTTTTGGTTCTGTTTATATTTTTAAAGATTTTATTTATTTATTTGACAGAGAGAGAGGGAGAGAGCACAAATAGGCAGAGTGCCAGGCAGAGGGAGAGGGAGAAGGAGGCTCTCCACCGAGCAGGAAGCCCAATGCCGGGCTGGATCCCAGGACCCTGGGATCATGACCTGAGCCAAAGAAGACACTTAGCGGACTGAGCCACCCAGGCAGCCCTGGACATGTTTTTCTAGCCACATGCATGATGAAATGAAGGAAGCAGATCTGGAGAAAGAGAAGCAAGAAGTTGCCTAACAGAGAGGAGCCGGTCCTATCCCTGGTTGCACTCACTCACCTGAGGCCTGGCTGCGTTTCCCTCTTTAGGCTCTGTGTATCCTTATATTAATTTCCCTTTTGTGCTTATGCTAGCTTGAAAACATATTCTCACCTGTCAATTTGACTGATTGACAGTTTGACTGATTCTTACTCGAGTGTGCATGACTAAAAAAACGCTCCCTATTTCTAGTGTGCGTTTATACACCAGGAAACAGTCGTGATGCTAAATGCTTCATGTACGTTATCTGACTTTAAACCTATGCTCTTAAATTTATGCTACCCCATGTCCTGGTAGAGAATATCCTTAAGTAGGAAGCTGTAAGCTTGGGATGTCAGACCTGGGCAGTCAGCCTGGGTTTGGAGGGTTGGGGAGAATCTGAGCAGGTGCAACCAGCAAAGGCTCGTTGGCTGACCCAGCTGAGAGGCCTGAGGCAGTGCAGACACCTCATAAGTGTTTTCTCTCAGCAAATCCTGGTTGTACCATTAGGACATGGCCTCTACTCCCTTATGTTGTGCAGGTGTTTGTTTGGTTTAATATTTTATTTTTATTTTTATTTATTTTTATTTTATTTTTTAATATTTTATTTTTAATTTGTTTTAACTAGGCTCTACCCTAACATGGGGCTTGAACTCACGACCCCAGCAAGAGTCTCATGCTCCACTGATTGAGCCAGCCAGGTGCCCCAGCTGCACAGGTGTTTCATTCCACAAAGGGCACAGGCCAGCATGGCTACCCCAGGAAGCCGTGTGTTGGGTCCTTAGAGCTATCCAAGACCTTCTTGAGGTAGGAGAAGCTGTGGGATTTGGCTGGGCAGGCATGCTTCTGCTTCTTCCTGTAAGACCGTGAGGTCTGCACAGAGGCCATAGTGACGTGGACAACATCCGCCCCCTTCTTCCTGGGGACTAAGGTGAGACAGTGTGGGCGTGGGCATCCCTCATGCCAGAGGAGTCCAGGACCCTTTGCACTTCACTCACTGCTTCCATCGTTCTGTCCAGACCATAGCTCTGCTGGGTGGGATGCCCTGTGTGGGAAGGAGGGGCCAGGGGAGGTGGCTCTGCAACCGGACTGTCTGGGTTTGAATTCTGTCCCTGCTGCTTACCAGCTGCATGAATGAGGACAAAGTGCTTAACTGCTCTGTGCCTCAATTATCCACTTGTAAAATAGGGATAATATGAGTACCTTCTCCCTAGAGCTGCTGAGGGGATCAGATGAGAGAATGTGTGGAAGTGTCTCGTGGAAGTGTCCTGCATGCACTCCATAAACGCCAGCTGTTGGTGACAGGTGGGATGAGTGTTCCTATTTTGTCTGCTTCATAGATGATGGCCCTGAGGCATAGACGGGCGTGAGGCCTGCCAAGGTCACTCAGCCACACAGCCATCACCCCAGATCGGGGCCCCCAAAGCAGATCCTGAGGCAAGGATTTTCTTGATTATGACAGTGGTCCTAGGGGGACTGGGAAGGATGGGAAGAGCTGGGCAGGGAAGACAAGTCAGGTGCAACCTTAGGTCAAGTTCTGCAGTGGGTGAGCTTGTTCTGATCCCATTGGGGAGTTACAGCCCTGTGGGGAAGCCCCGATGAGTCAGTTATGCCTCCAAGTGCCCTAGTCAGAGGCAAAGGTGCTGCACCTGTCATGCTCCTGCTTCTCCCGAACAGTCTGGGTGAGGCCACCCTGGAGCAACACAAAGTCCCAGGCACCTACTTGCAGCAGCCTTATCATTCGGGCAAAGTGGCTCCAGTAGCCCCCACGGCAGTCTTCCAAAAAAGTCACAGGTGCTTGTCGTGGGAAGCAGTTCCGAGGTGGCATGGGCCAGATGTGTGTGCGCAGGATCTGGGGATCTGGCTGGAGCGCCAGCACCCACCTACTCAGTGGTGGAGGCAGGACCCCAATCTGTAGCTTCTGGATTTAAGTTTCCTCTGCCCCAGGCCACTCCATCTCTTAAACCACCTAATCCAGCGAGCCGTGCACCAAGACAGCCTCCATCCTTCCGCATTTGCCCTTTTGGGGGCTACCCGCTGGCTTTCCCCCATTTTGGTAGCAATATTGAGACAATGGGGAAGCACTCCCGCTCCTGGACAAAACCAGGCCTCTCTCCTCAATCCGTGCCTTGTCTTTGCAAATTTGTGGCAACCATTTCAGTTGGAATGTATGACAATTAAATCGTTAAGAGTTCCGATGCCGGATTAATTACCCAGTAGAAAAGGGATCAATTGTGTAAATATATCATTTATGTAATGAGTCCTGGCTGTGATTTAGATGTCCAGATTGGTTTTTCTTCTAGCTTCTGTCCTGAAAACAAGTCTAGCCTTCGGGCCAGGGCCACACAAACAGCTTCTATTAGGTCCGAATCCAGAGCATTAAGTGGCCCAAATAGACAGGTGGGGGCAGGTGATACAGGGGGCCGAGAATGTGGGAAAATTGGAGCAATTTGCCAAAATGAGCCAAGTTCTTCCTATTATTCCTCGTGTCTCTGCAGAAAATTACTTGTCAGAAACAGGGAGTGGAAGTTCAACATCCCTTTCCATGGTACTTCGGGCGCGGCCCATTTCATACCCCTCCACCCCCTCCGCCAGCCACTGCAGTCCAATTGTGGCAGCCTTTCCTGGAAAAAGGGGCCAGCGGCGGGCTTCAGAAGGTGGCAGAGACCCCAAATATTTAACATTCGTGGGATCATCAGAGCCGGCCAGCTCTGCTTGCCCAGCCTGTGGACCAGGGGGCAAATTCACTTCTGCGTTGCTTTTAGCCAATGCATCAGGTGGGCTCCTCCAGGGGGGAAGCTGCTTCAAATATTTTTAATCCATTGAACACTCTTTATCGAACATTCACTTTGTGTTATTGTGTCCCTCCTTCCCTCTACAAGGGCCACCTCAGCCAAGTGCCCACCACCTCGGGACCTCCCAGGGAGCCTCCCTCCTTCTCCTCCCTCCTCCTCCTCCTCCTCCTCCTTCTCCTCCTCCTCCTCCTCTTCTTCCTCCTCCTCCTCCTTCTTCTGATTTATTTATTTATTCATGAGAGACACAGAGAGAGAGAGACATAGGCAGAGGGAGAAGCAGGCTCCATGCACGGAGCCCAATAGGGGACTTGATCCTAGGACCCCTGGATTACGCCAAAGACAGATGCTGAACCACTGAGCCACCCAGGCGCCCCAGGAGCCTCCCTGCTCTGAGATCCTCCCTGCTCTGCACCCAGCCTTTTCCTTTTCTCTGCGTGGGGAACTACCCTGCCCTGCAGTCATGAATCTGGTGGAAAGTGAGCTGGCTGGAGTTCTCTCCCCAGCTTTGATCCCAGGAAGTGGGGGCAGAGGGGACCCTGAACTGACCTTGCAAGGCTTTTGCCTCCCTGAGACTCAGTTTCCTGATTTGAATAACAAGACCACGACTTTGTGATTATAAGATCCTCCCAGCCCAGCTCCTTCTGGGTGGGATACATTCAAGATATCTATCCTAGGGGAAGAGGGGTAGAAGCACAGGCTTGATTTTGGAGGGTGAAACATGGAACATAAATGGTCCAGAAAGCCTTGGCCTTGGGGAAAATGAGATTGGAGGGGGCAATTATGCATCAAATGCCACGTATTTGTCACGATTTCATTGCTTAATTGATGTTTTATTGCTCCCACTGACACGTGTGATCGAAATGAAATTGCATCTACAGGAGGGGAAGTGAAATTTATTTCTGCTTGTATCTTAATGGGTGGAATAAAGCGTCAATTAAACAATGAAGATGACATATATTTGATGTATGATCTGGAGAAGGAATATTACTCACTAAAATGTTATTTCACAATTTACAGTAATGGAGCACCTGGCAATAAGGAGAGGCACAGTTCACACATTTTCCATTATTTAAAAATAGCAAAAAAAGTACATTATTAAATAGTACCAGAAAATTTTACTTTTAATAGCATAGTGTAAGAATTGTACCAGTAGGTGTCCTGCTGAGTTACCCAGCTAATGAGTAACAGGTGCAGGACGGGGAAATGGGAGAAGTGATCTTGAAAAGGAGACAGACTAAGAACTCGGACTAAGAACTTGGGAAGCCACAATCATAATGGGAGCTGCTACTGAGCTGTGTGCCAGGCTCTGTGCTGAACCTAACCTTGATCCTAAACCTTGCAGTAACCTGCTTTACAGGCAAGGAAGCTGGAGCTCAGACACTCTGCCTGAAGTTATACAGCAAATAGGCAGAAATTCAGGATTTGAACTCAGGTCAGCTTAACTCCAAGGGTCCTCTCTTTCCTTTGTGCCAGCAGATATGTAACAGAGACCTGCGGAGAACGTTTTGTGAAGACAGAGACAAAGGTGAGGGAGGAAGGAGTTTGGGTAAGATCCAAGGCCATTGGAGGAGAGTAAAGACGGAGGAAATAGTAGTCACAAGGAAGCACATGGAAAATTCTGGAAAAAAGGAGAACTAGCAGGGACGTATATATGAGCTATGTGCTTCTCATTAAGAGAAGCTAGGTTCAGAAGTTAGGTTATGGGGACACCTATGTGGCTCAGCAGTTGAGCATCTGTGTTTGGCTCGGAGCGTGATCCTGGGGTTCCAGGTTGGAGTCCCACATCGGGCTTCCTGCATGGAGTCTGCTTCTTCCTCTGCCTGTGTCTCTGCCTCTCTCTCTCTCTCTCTCTCTCTCTCTCTCTCGCATGAATAGATGGATAAAATCTTTAAAAAAAAGAAAAAGAGGAAGTTAGGTTATGATAACAAACATTACACTCTCAAACAAATGCAAAGGAAAACATCAACAAAATACCTTTTAATAAAGTAGCAAAGCTAAGAGGGAAGGATAATGCTTGATGCTGGTGAAGATGAAGAGAAATATTTTTTGCGGCACTACTGGGAATTTATATTCAGTGTAAGTTTTCCAGAAAAAAAAAAAGTTGGTGTGGGTTTCTATTTGTCCTGAAATCTAAGGACAAAGTGATTGTCAAATCAATTCAAATAAGTTTCTTTGAGCAAATAATAGTAGATTGGGAATTCACTTAGTGGTGAAGCTGATGGTTAAGAATAAATTAAACTGGGACACCTGGGTGGCTCAGTGGTTGAGCGTCTGCCTTTGGCCCAGGGCGTGATCCTGGAGTCCTGGGATCGAGCCCCACATCGGGCTCCCTGCATGGAGCCTGCTTCTCCCTCTGCCTGCGTCTCTGCCTCTCTCTGTGTCTCTTGTGAACAAATAAATAAATAAGTCTTAAAAAAAAAAAAGAATAAATTAAACTGGCAGTGCCCTGCCAAGACCAGCCACCCCAATCAAATAGTGGATGAATCTACCCCCACAGATGCCATCTGGATATCAGAAATGGGTCAATATGTGTGCAGAGGATTTATTATTATTTTGGTAGCATGGCAGTTCCTAGCTAAGTGCACAACTGGATGTAGAATTTGGCTCATTTGTAAACCTGGTGATCTCTTTTTTGAGAAGTTAACAATGTGGATGAAGTTAGTTTTTTGTTTTTGTTTGGTTCTGTTTGGTTTTTGGCAGAGGGAAGAGCAAGAATCTTGTTTTGTTTCAATTGTATTTAACTTGAAAGAACCATGAGAAAAGAATGGCCTGGTGTCTGCCCCCAGCTTCCCAGGTCGGTGAACTGGTTAGGAGTCCTGAAAGGGAGAGGGGCTTGGGACAGAAACTCAAGGAAGGTGCGATTTCCACGCAGCATTGAAGAGAGTCTGGGCCCAGGTATAGAACCAGAGGCCAGTCTCGTACCTGCTGACAGAGGTGACATCTGGTGCCTCCAGGTACAGGCTCATGGTGGGCCCAGTGGAAATGGCAGTGGGATCCAGCAGAGAGGAATTCTTTGGAAGGGTATGGGGCAATTCAAGAAGAGGTGGGAAGGCTGGAGACCTGGCTCAGAAAAAAGCGGGTGCCTGAGGAGTCTAGACAGTTGTGTGCACACAGCAGGCCAGAAGCACTTCCTAGTCAGAGCTTGTCTGCTGCAGGGGCTGCCAGCACGGGTCTCCCCTGACACGGGAGTCCCCCAGCACTGCCACCAGCTTCTGCTCCCAACAACCGCCAACTGTCCTGCCCCCCTCCCAAGACCAGAGTCCCAGCAGGAGCGCCTGATTGATTAAAGCCCAGGTTATGTGACACGCCCTTGCCACCAAGGATGGGAGGACAGGCTGCTTCTTCTCTGCAGTTTCCACGGCAGAAGTGAGCCTCCCAGATCCGTGCGACGGTCCAAGACCTTGTTCGGGTTCCCGTATTGGGCTGTCAAAGTGCAGCAAAAGCCTCCCACACGAGTTCGAGGTGGTGTGCAGAGAATTAAGGGAAATGAATGTGAAGCACTTAGCACAGCACCTGGAACACAGTATGAGCTCATTGATGTCTGTTGTTGTCGTGATTATATTTGTTATTTTAATAATTATTGCACGTGCTGCGGCCTAGACTTGGAGCATTGGTTGATCCTACCAGGAACTCTGACTGCTGCAGAGAGATGAAGGTCTCCTACGAAGAAGGAGGGGCAGGTGCTACTTAATGAGCTTCAAAAGTGGCAGCTTTTGCGTCGAACACATTCCACTCAAAAAAGGAATAATCAGTGATATCTAATTAAAAACCGATATTAGCAACCGTGTGCTCTGAGCGCCACAGAACTGGTATGTGGATTCTCTGGTTCCTCAGATCCTTCGCGAAGAAGAGCTATCTGGGGCAGAGGCTGAGGGCTGCCTCCCCCTAGCATCCTCACCCCTCTCCCTGAAAACAGTTTCTTTAGGAGGGCACTCTGCTGCCTGGAATGAAGGACTTCCTTGCAGCTGGGAGGACCATGCTGTTAGATTTTAGCCAACCAGGTCTAAGCAGAGGTGCTATAAACATCTCTGGGAAATCTGCCTCAGGATTCTACTCTGTGCAGCCCAAACGAACCCTCCCCGACAGCCTCAGCATCTTCATCTCTGCTTAAAGGATGCAGAAGCTGGGGCCCTGAGGGGTTAAGCAACATGTTCCCATGCCATGCGGTGAGTCCATAAAATTGTGGGGCCGAGGAGGTCAGGTCCTCACACCTCGAGAGCATGAGCTCTTCAATATGCCCTACCATCTTGCCTTGTTTAAACTATTATTGAGGTATAATTTGCATGCCATAAAAATGTAGCAATTTAAAGTGCACGGTTCAATGAGTTTTGTCAAATGCATACACCCGTGTAACCACCACCACATCAAGAGAGAGAGCATTTCTATTTCCCCAGATAGTTCCTAGCCACTTCTTTGCAATCACCCTCCCTCCCTGAGCCTCAGGCAACCACTGACCTGCTTTCTGCCAGTATAGATTAGTTTTATCCGTTCTAGGATTTCATATACGTAAATGGACTCATGTGTTATCTATTCTCTGGTGTCTGGCTTCTTTAGCCCAGCAGAATGTTTTCGGGCTTGATCCAAATTGTTGCTGGCATCAGTAGTTCACCTCTTTTTCCTGCTCACTAGTGTGTGGTGTATGGATGTACCACTATGTGTTTCCCTGTCCACCTGTTGAAACATATTTGCCTTGTTCCCAGTTTCGGGATGCTATGGACATTCTTGTGTGAGTCTTTGTGGGCTGATGTGTTCATTTTTGTTGAGTAAATGCTCAAGAGTGGAATTGCTTGGTCCCAGGGTAGGGTTATGTTTAATAAGGTAAGTTTATAGGAAACTGCCAGTTTTCATAGTATTCCACAGTGTTTTGCCTTTTTAAAAACTGATTTTGAAAATTGAATTTGTTTAGGTAGGTGAGGTTCAACATCGGCCTCTCTAAGTGACCTGCTGTGGGACACATAGTCTTTTATATCCCCAAAGCCAGTTTGAATTTGCTATAGACCATTTGAAGCCTTAGCCCTCAGTGTGATGGTATTAGAGGATGGGCCTTTGGGAGGTGATTAGGTTTAGATGAGGTCGTGAGGGTGGAGCCCCCCATGATGGGATTGGCACCTTTGTAGAGAGGAAGAGACCAGAGATCTGTCTCTCTGCCATGTGACAACACAGCGAGGAGCCAGGAAGAGGGCTCTCACCAGAACCCGACCACACTGACACCTTGGTCTGAGACTTCCAGCCCCCAGAACGGTAAGAAATAAATTTTGCTCTTAAACCACCAGTGGATGATATTCTGTTATATAGCAGTCCAGGCTGACTAAGACAAAAATCCTTGTGCAGCCTCTAAACGTGACCTTGAACAAGCTATTCAACCTTGATGAGAATTAGCTTCTTTAGCTATAAGATGGTACATCACAATAATAATAATATCCACCTCATCTGGTTGTTGTTAGGATTCAGTGAGACACTGTGGAAATGCTTGGCACATCATGGTTGCTTGTTATCTTGACATTGGCTTTATGGTGGGAATTCTACTGGAGAATAAGGCATCTTTTGTGCTCTATAGTTGGAGAGCAATCCATCATCACGTTTTATAAGTCATAGAAATAAGTCCTTTCAAATGGATTTGCTTCAACAGTTCATATTAGAATTGTTGACACTTCTTGGAGTCATCATGGCCTGGATGGCTGTGTGTAACTCAGCAGGTGGGAAGGCTGTTGACAACATTAATTGTTTCATAAATAGTGTCAGGTTGGGATTTTTTTCCCCTTTGGCTTAAGCCAAGTTACTGAAAAACCAATACTGTGCCATATGTTTATACTTTTCTTGGCACATAAACCAGATATTTTACGGACAGGGATGGGTAATAAAAGGCAAGTATTCACTCAAGTCACATGTTTGATTCTCCATCAAAGAAAAACAGCCATAACCATTCCAATTCCCCTGAAATTTTATCAGAATTAGTTGTAAATCTCAGACACTGGAGTCAGCAAGCAAAGTAGGAACAGCCACAGAACTAAGGAAACCTTCGAGGGAGGTGACATGTCAAGTGAAATTCTGAACACGTGCCCCATTTCCTCATTGGCTTTCAGGACAGCAAGTCAGTGGGGTGAAATCCATTTGACACTGGTAAAGATAACCAAAGAAGTGTCATCATTTGCCATAAGGGTAAATCTGGTAACACACTGGGAATTTTAGGGGTTGAATGGTTATGAGTAGATGACCCCAATGAGGGCTGGCTGGCCTCCCCACGGACCTGTGGTCATTTGTCATCATAGGCAAATGTATGTACAACCTCAGTTCATTCCCTGGTGGCCAATGAGGGAGATGGGTCCCGGCTGAGTGTGTGCCGGGAGGGGAGAGGGGAGATCCAGGATGGACCCCGCACCTCCCTCCAAAGCCTTGTTTCTGTGCCCCTCTCTGAGTGTGGCTGAGTGCTACCCCAGGATTTCAAATTCTGTCTTCTTCATACCACTGGTCCATAAATGCCTACCAATCACTTCATGCTGGAGGAAAACCCCAAATCTTCTAGGGGCAGGCTAGTGGACCTCTCTGTGTGGGGTGATGTGCTTTGGAGCTGCAAGAGCCCTCATGTTTCACCAGGTGCTTCCCATGGCAATGAGCCTCCATTGTCTAAAGGCAGACCCAGAACCACAGCAGGTGAGGCTGGAGAGGAGGTGCCCCCCCGACCCCCTGGGGAAGCTGGGGCTGGGGCTGGGGCTTCAAACAGACCCACCATTTTACCAGTGAGAAAACATGCTCACAGCTTCACATTTTTGACTCTTGTAAGCAGAATATGATGCTGTTGCACACGTCTAATTTTTTCTGGAAGACATACTGGGAATTGTTGACAGGGATTCCCTTAGTGGGAAGGACTGGGGGAACAACTGGCTTTTGCTTTTTATTATTATTATTATTATTATTATTATTATTATTATTTATTCATGAGAGACACAGAGAGAGGCAGAGACACAGGCAGAGGGAGAAGCAGTCTCCCTATGAGGAGCCCAATGCGGGATTCGATTCCAGGACTCCAGGATCAAGCCCTGGGGCTGAAGGCAGGCGCTCAACCACTGAGCCACCCAGGCGTCCCTTGCTTTTTCTTTATAACCTTTCACTTCAGTTGTAGTGGAGCATTATCATTGCATTAATGGGCACGAGAGATTGGTTGCTGGGTTTGGAACCTAGTGCTGCTAGAACCCTTCTCACTTGAGTAACCTGGACCATGACTCCCAGTCCCTGAGCCTCTCTGTCCTCATCCATAAGCCGGGAGAATGCCAGGTTTCCCTTGCACAATTTCTGAATGCTGAAAACCACGTGAGTGCTTTATAAATATTAGCTACTTCTCTCTCCTACTTGAACTTTCTGAGTATACCTACCCCCTTGATTTTATAAAGGTCAATATGTATTATCTATGCCATAAGATTATTGAATTTTCTTCTTTGTAATGGTCTCAGTTTATAAAATCCTAGTAAACATTTAACAGAATAGAACATGATGCTTGTGCAAGAGATCCCCATGGGGGGGGGAGGGGGAAGGGTCAGGGGAGGAGGAGGACAAACATCTATGCTTCCTGGGGTCACACATTCCAATTCTAGTGGGTGTGCTGCCAAAGAGAGCACCAGGGTCACAACGATGGGGACCGAACAGGAGGGTGCTGGGCACCCAGGCTCCCCGAGCAGTGCTGTCTCGCCACTCCCTTCTGGCTCGGCCTCTGCTAATCTCATTGGCTGCTCTGGAGGTGAGCTGGCTGCATGAAATATCTCTGGGGGTCATTAGTCTGGAAAGGATTCATTCTAGAAGTAATCAGACCTTCCGCCCCTTCCCCCTGCCTCTGACAAAACTGCTGAAACTTTTTTTTCTTTAACTTACATTTTAATTAAGAAAGTAGCCCCTTGGTGAAAATCACAAAATTCTTGTACTTAAGAATCAATAAAATGTGCACAGGCTAAAATGAGATTAATAATGGCCAAACTATCTATTTTGGGTATAATTATTTATTCATCAAAGAAAACCAGCTGCTTAAAACCCTAGTCCATCATGAATGCATAAGACACTTCCACTTCAATTCTGTTGTTAAAATTCCCTTCTATTGCCCCGTCTGGTGTTAAATATAAAAAGCAGGAAGGCTCATTCTCTACCTGCATACATTTTAAATAAGAATTTCAACATTATCTTGTCCATTTAAAATAATTGTATGAAAATGTGAAGAAATATGATCTTGTAAAATCTGCAGTCTGACGCACCCAGGGAGTGAGCGAGAAAGAGCAAAGCTGCTATTATTTAAAATTCATGGAGACTGTGGCAAGATTGATCGCAAGAAGCTGCTTCCCAGGACTGTCCTGGAGGGCTCAGCCAAGGCTCCAGACCCTACAGGCCCGGAGGACATTCGCTGCCTCGGCCTGCACAGAGTCAGGAGCTGGGCAAGCAGCAGATTCCTCTGGCTCCTTGCACTCCATGAATCCCCATCAGGCCCACGTTGGGGGAGGAGGAAAGAGCCAATGTCTTTGGGGCTGGGGTTAGGCTGAGTCTCCCAAGTCATGTCCCTTAGGCAGGGGTAGGAAGGAGGCTGGGGTGTGGAGTAGGGGCCTCAGGCCCAGCTGAGGACAGGAAGGGAGATGGTGTTAATGGAGTTTGAATAGTTTACCATCCAGTGGCTGTTATCACTCTCCGAGAAAAAGTAGCAGGAATCACAGTATTACGGGTGTGTATCCCTCCCACTGGCCTCCCCAGCATAGGGGTCTTGCACTGAGCCAGCAACTCTGGGTTCAATTCCACTCTTTTCTTTCTATGTGACTGTCTTTGTGTCTCATTGCTGCTGTTAAGAAGGATCACAAATTCTGGAGCACCTGGGGAGCTCAGTTGGTTAAGCCTCTGCCTTTGGCTCAGGTCCTGGGATCCAGCCCTGTGCAGTGGGGAGTCTGCTTCTCCCCCTCCCTCTGCTCTTCTCTCCTCTTGTTGCTTGTGCTCTCACTCTCTCTTTAATAAATACATAAAGTCTTTTTTTTTTCTTAAAAAGGTATCACAAATTCAGTGGATTAAATTCAGTGGCTTAAAACTTCATCATCAGAAAAAAGAAAAAAGAAAAAGAAAAACTTCATCATTAGGCGCCTGGGTGGCTCAGTGATTGAGCATCTGCCTTTGGCTCACGGCATGATCCCAGGGTCCAGGATCGAGTCTCGCAAGAGGCTCCTTGTGGGAGGCCCGCTTCGCCCTCTGCCTGTGTCTCTGCCTCTCTCTCTCTCTGCGTCTCTCATGAATGAATACTTAAAATCTTTACAAAACAAAACAAAACAAAAAACTTCATCATCTTAGAGTTTTGTAGGTCAGAAGTCCAAGATGGATCTCACCAGGTTAAAATCAAGGTGTCTTCAGGGCTGAATTTCTTCCAGAAGCTCTCAGAGATCAGTTTCCTCACCTTATCCAGCTCCTGGGGGGCCGCCCACTTTCCTGGGCTCTCGGTCCCTCCCTCCTTCTTCAAAGTCGGCAATGAAGGGGTGAGTCCCTCTCACCTGGAGTCATCCTGACTCACCTGCTTCCCTCTCTTCCGTGTCAGGACCTGCGTCACCACAAGCGTGAGCCAGAATCCTCTCTGCACCTCACAACCTGTAACTTCGTTACATCTGCAAAGTCTGTTTTACCACAAAAGTAACGTATTTGCATTTTGGGGGGCTTAGGGTGTGGACATCTTTGAGGGCCATGAGTCTACCCACCTGAGGACCTCAACAAGTCACTTGACCTTTCTGGGCCTGTTTCTTTCTCCTAAAGTGGACCTGTGCCCAGTACTTTCTGGTGCTTTGGGGACGATTTTGTTTTGTTTTGTTTTGTTTTAAGATTTTATTTATTTATTCATGAGAGACACAGAGAGAGAGGGGGAAGGGCAGAGACACAGGCAGAGGGAGAAGCAGGCTCCATGCAGGGAGCCCGATGCAGGACTCGATCCCGGGACTCCAGGATCACGCCCTGGACTGAAGGCAGATGCTCAACCGCTGAGCCACCCAGGGAACTGGGGATGGCTTTAAGGAAATACAACAATAAGCATGTTTTGGAATCTGTTAAATTCCTTACAGAGAGAAGACATTTTTTGGTGCGTGCGAAAAAAACTGGGTTAAAAAGTCTCTGGGAGGGACATACACCGTGGGGTTCTGCTTAATCGAATTTAACATTTGTTTCCTCTCTAAAACCAGTCAGTGTCTGCAGGTAGCTCAGTTTCTGCTCGATCTAAGATTTCAGTTTGGGGGCAAACTTTGAATTCCAGGGACCCGATGTGTGTATCTGCAGCCAGGACAAATTCACATGCACCCTCTGCTTGTCGGCTCCCGGATGGAGCCCAGGCCAGAGCTGGCCCAAGTACAGGTAGAAACAGGTGACACCAAGGCTCGTGTGGTGACTGGCAAAGCCAACCCGTGCCCTTACCCCCGGGAAGAAGAGGCCTGTGGTGCACAGGCCAGCTCTGTCATTTGTGGTCCTGGGCACGTCATTCCTGGGCTGCACCTTCATTTCCTGATGATGGGGGAGGGTAGTCAGTCCGTCCTCATGGTCACCCCTCATGAGCATCTTCAAGACCATGTTTGGCAGATAAGCCACTAGGGGTTAAGTTGCAACAAGTGCCTGGTTGGTTTGGGTGCAGCTGGTGACTTGATAACCCTCAAAGTCCCGTCATCACCGAAGGTTCAGGAATCTGGATGGAGAACTTGACCTTAATGCATTTGCTGATTCGGGGTTTCTCAAGTGCGCCCACAGATAATCCATTGTAGTTTTGGAGACGGGTGAGAATTTGTTAAAATACAGATTCCTTGGCCCCCCCTTCAATGTCTGGGTGGGGCGCCCAGGAACCTGCATTTGAACAATAAGCTCCCCAGTGATTCTGCTGTGATGCCAGAGCTCTGAGAACCAGAGTTTGAACACTGACTCCACGGCGTGAAGATGGGCCTCAGCTCCACGTGAAGCCTTCAGCCTTCTCCCCAGGCCGCCCCAAGCCTGGCACTCTGGGCTCTGCACTAAGCACGGACTTTCACAACCCTGCCCAGCCTCCCTCTCTCCAAGACCACGTGTCCCCGAGTCCTACCAGGAAAGAAACCCCTCTGCGAAAAAGAGCTCTTGGGATAAGGAGCTTCCAGGTGGGAGCAGAAACGAGAAGGCCCAGGAACTGCCCAGCCAGCCCCACTTCCACGGTTTGTCCCCGCAGGTGAGCGGCCACCCAACTCCAATGCGCCCACGGCCGCCCAAGAGCTCCTCGTCTCCTCCCCGTTTTTCCCTTTAAACTCTGTCATTTGTACAGCCTATTAACCTTTAACTTTATGACTACCCAAAGATGAAATACTGGCAGCATTTAAGGCTGAGAATACTCCAGCCCTACCTTCTTAGTTTGCAACAGGGGTGAAGCACTTTCCCTTAAATCAGTCATTTTTAATATCAGTCACAGAGACGCTACCCACGGAGAGTATTTTTGGCTCCACACAGCCAGCTGATTCATAATAAATGTGCCAGTGCTGGTTCTTACCTCCACACCGCCCCCAGGAGCAGAAGTTCTTCCCATTAGCTCCAGGGATAAAATGCTTTATGTATTAATAACACCACCACTTAGGGAACACCTACCACGGGCTATGTCACATGCATGATGTCAAATCTTCATAAAGACCCTGCTGGAAAATGTGCCTTTCCTCCCATCTTCGGAGGAGGAAACCAAAGCTTAGACAGGTTAAGTAGTTTGAGGGCATGTGGCTACTGAGTGACTGGGCGGAGATTGGCTCCTCCGTCTGTATGAGTGCCAATTGGAAGAGAAGCCAAAATAATCTCTGCATCTTTGCCAGCCCAGTCATACTAGAACTCTGAGTGACAGTTGCCATCTCAGATTGCTGCAAGAGTGTCCCAGGAAGAAGCCAGCATTAGTGAGAAGATGCCCCCTTGGAGCAGATCAGTAGGCGGGTGCCTAGAAAGCCTTAGATCCAAGTGAACTTGAGATCCAGCCCTGACACTTGCCCTAGGATGACTAATCATCCTGGTTGGCCTGGGATTGCCTTGGTTGCAGCACCGAAAGTCCCAAGTGAACAGGGACAGTTGGTCACCCTCCTCACAGCAACGTGGTGCTGCTGAGCTTTAGGCTCCTGGCTGTGACCACCCTCCTGGGGTATCACAGATTCACATATCACTTCTGTTGTATGGCCCTGATTGGCATATAAGCTCCAGCAAGTAGGAATTTTTGTCTGTTGTACCTCTGGCACATGAGCAGACTCTCAGTAACATTTTATCGAATGAATGAATGAATGAATGAATGAGCGAATGAATCAGTGACTCAGGCTGATGGGTTCTCCATTATTATTGAAGAACAGCACCAGATGGCCAACAAATGCAAGCTGAGCTGTGGATGGGCAGCTAAGGGCTGCCCCACCCAGGAAGATTACTGTGATTGGGGCCACTAGTTGCTACTTCTAGAACCTGCTCTCCATCAGTGCCACCTGGTGGGCTGGACTTTTTGTGGCATTTCCCTCTCACAGAACCCAAATCTTTGAGGCTGGATCTGGGCCGTGGCCCCCTCTAAGATCTAAGCACAGTGCCTCCGAGCGCTGGCACTGGGGGTGTGGCCGATCAGGCCTTTTCTATTTGAAGTTACGTGAGGAGGGGTCCCTGGCATGAACTCCAGGATGTCCGTGTCAGAACTCAGCTCTGGCCCCCCACGTACCATTCTGACCACAACCCCAATGCCTGGGCTCAGCAGCAGGCAGCAGCGACGGCCCAGTTCAACAGAACTCAAAGCAGATGAGGGACAGAGACAATGAGACATGACAATGATTTAATTCATGTACTAGGCCCCGCTGTGAAGTTCCTAACTTTTTAACATTTATGTAAAAGTTTTCCTCTTATTTTGGTCCAATTTTATGGTTAGTATAAGGCCAGTCTGAAAGATAATATATTGTGACTGTTATATTATTTATTTTCAAGCCAACTTATTGATTATTGCGTGCTGAAAATGACAAATGGTGTCTGCACGAGGCGCGGTCAGCAGGTTCTATTAAAGAAATGATAGTATTGCTCATGGATTGTTAAAAGGTTCAGTTTAGGTTCTTTATAGGTTTATATCCATCACTATTTAATGACCAAATGATGAAAAATATGAGCCACGGGGACAATTTTTTTCTGTTAGAGTTATATGTTTAAGCAGTTAGCAAAATAAGATACTCCATTTTGGTGGGGCAGTGGGGTGGCGGCAAGGGGAGCTCAGTAAGATTTTATTTCTCCAGATTTAATAAATTGTAATAATTAAGGTTGCAGATGTATCCCCAGCAGGAGAATGCTGCAAACAGAGAGTGCTGGCAGGCCCAGAGATGAGCCACGAGAACGCCACCAGGTTCCCGCTGGTGAGGAGCCCTCTGGGTTCAACTCTGGGTTGCAACCATCTGCTTTTCGTGGTGCTGGTGTTGGGGTTCTGGGGCTCATGCCAAGGTGGACGTCTGTCTCCCCTTATGGCTAGAAAGGGCATGGTGGGAAGAGGAGGAGGCCACCAGGCAGAGAAGGGACAGCAGGCTATGCACGTAAGGTTGACCGTCTGCAAAGTCAGAGGACCTTCAAAGCCACCTGAAGAGAAGGGCCAGGACTGGACACTCTTCCAGGGGCTCCGGAAGCCATTGAGGTGACTGGGCATCTGAGGGCCCAGGGGCTCGGCCTTAGCACTTTATATACTGAGCCAAGGAGAGTCTGCTGGTGGCCTGGTGACCCCCAAAGCCTGCTGTTGTCTCAGGTAAGGCTCTGGCATTGACAGTGTTGGGGCAAGCCTGCTGGAAACACCTGTGGGAAGGAGAAGAGAGGCCACCCCTCCCCTGGGGGTTCCAACAGAACTACTCTCGGGAGGCAGGTGGCCAGCAGAGGAGGACTGACACCGCCAGCCTCAGCCATCAGGTCTCTGCAGGGCAGCCTCTGTGGCTGGGTCCTCCCTCCCCCCGTGCCAGATGGGGCTCCAATGAGGGTGGCTCAGCTTGGGTCCCACACAGTGCCCCCTTTAGGAGGGGCTCTGGAGACCCGCCACTGGGCCCTCTCTCCTCCAGGGACCCTGAGACTGGCTGCAGAAGCCAGGGCTCCTTACAAGTGGAGTGTCTGGGCGGGGGCGAGTAGCGAGGGTGGGGGGTGGGGGTGGTCACAAGATTTGAAGACGTTTACCAAGTATGACAGAAGCTGAGAGGTGTTGACCAAAACTTGACTCCCCTCTTTCCCAGCCAAACTACATTTCCCAGACTCCCTTGCAGCTATCTGAGGCCGTATCACCCCCTGATATCTGTGAATCCCAGGCCTGGCCCATGATGCTCTCCCACCTTCCATCCTCTGTGTTCTCTTTTCCCACCGACTGATGCTCATGCCCGGGGTGAGGTCAGAAGCCAAATACTAAAGTGGGGGGCAGCTCAGTGGAGGTGGCGGGAAAACAGAGCATGAGAGTCACCCCGCCACTTGCACTGCCTCAAACTATTTATTTATTTATTTATTTATTTATTTATTTATTTATTTTTAAAGACCTTATTCATTTATTCATGAGAGACACAGAGAGAGGCAGAGGCATAGACAGAGGGAGAAGCAGACTCCCTATGGGGAGCCCGATGTGGGACTCGATCCCAGGACCCCGAGATCACGTCCTGAGCCGAAGGCAGACACTCAACCACTGAGCCAACCAGGTGCCCCTGCCTCCCTCAAACTATTTACATAAATATGTAATCCACGGATTTGGAACGCCGCTGCCTGAGGACGTGGTCTCCAAGGCGCAGGGCCTGTTGCGGGTTCCACGCCTGGGACTCCAGCAGGTACTCTGATCATGCCATTTTCTCCCTGATTTAAACGGAATGATTTTCCTTAAGGACAGAATGACTCCTTGGAAAGCATTTGGGCATGAGAGGGGGTCCGGAAGGGGAACCGGACCAAGTCTGCCCCTTGTCAGCTCTGGTCCCCCTAGGTGCTCACATTTCTGAGCCTCAGATTCCTGAGCAGTAAAGGGGGTGTCCAGATTCCTACCTCGCAGGACGGCAGCGAGAATTAACCAGAACGTGAAATATGAAAGCAGATGTGCCCAGCAAACATGTTTCCCTCTGTCCAGAGTGTAAATGAGTGTAAACAGAACAGGCTGGCTTCCTTGTTCACATTTTCGAGGACACCTACTCCAAAACAGGTGTCCCCGTGGAGCATGAAGAGTCTTCATCAGCCAGTCATTTATTTATTCCTGAGAGACTCACAGAGGCAGAGACACAGGCAGAGGGAGAAGCAGGCTCCCTGCGGGGACCCCGATGCGGGACTCGATCCCGGATCCTGGGAATCGCACCCTGAGCTAAAGGCAGACGCTCAACCGCTGAGCCCCCCAGGCTTCCCTTCATCAGCCAGTCAGACTCTGGAATGAAACTCTGCTGTTTTCTCACAGGCATCTCAAAAATGGCAAACTCCGGGGACGCCCTCCTCGGCCCTTTCCCTCTGGGGTGCATCTCCTAGAGCTGCCATAACAATGTACCATGACCTGGGGGGCTTCAAACCTCAGACATTTGTTCTGTCCCGGTTTGGGAGGTCAGAAGTCAGAGACTGCGGCAGGGTGGTTCCTTCTAGAACGTGTTCTTTGCCTCTCTTCCAGGCTCATGCTGCGTGCTGGTGTCCTCGGTCTTCCTTGGCTTGCACCTGTGTTTTTTCCTACCTCTCTTCTTCTCAAGGACACCTGTCTTTGGATTTAGGGTCCTCCTAATCCAATAGGACCTCATTTTAACCAAGTACCTCTCCAAAGATCCTATTTCTTTTGTTGTTGTTGTTGTTGTTGTTTTTTAAGATTTTATTTATTCATTCATGAGAGACAGAGAGAGAGAGGCAGAAAGACAGGCAGAGGGAGAAACAGGCTCCATGCAGGGAGCCCGACGTGGGACTCAATCCCGGGTCTCCAGGATCAGGCCCTGGGCTGAAGGCAGCGCTAAACCGCTGAGCCACCGGGGCTGCCCCAAAGATCCTATTTCCAAGTAAGGTCCCATTCTGAGGCTCCAGTGGACATGAATTTGGGGGCAATACTATTGAACCCCCTGTGCCAATCATTGGCAGTAGAGGAAGGAATCAAAATGTGGGACATGGAGATGCAGAGGTGCACGTCCTGGGTGGGTAGACAGATTTTGCCAGTTGCAGTTTTTTCCAGACCCATATTAACAATGACCGCCCCAAGACACAGTCTCTTTGTCCCCTAGAATGAATACATTCTTCCTTAAGGATACGCTGACCACTCCCCTCTCCCTTAGACGTGGCCATCCAGGAAGGAGACTGAACCAGAAAGCTCCATTCTTTCTCTTTGTTCCCAAGCCCCCTGCCCCTCCTACAACCACTCACCTGACATTTTAAACACAGTAGGTGCCATCAGAGCGCTCTTTGGGATGGTTCTGTCGCCAGGAGCTGCTCAGACCAGGACACATGGCAATTCTCAGAAGGGACAAGAACATGACTGTCCTCATGACGGCCAGGAACCAGGGAACAGAGGCCCTCTGCATTTGGGGGGACTCATGGCCCCTCATGTCCACGACGACAGGCCCAGCCATAGACGTGGGTCTTCTTTGCTCTCTCCACATCCTGGGTGCCTGTCTTTTTTGTACATTAGAGGGAAAGAAATCCTATATTACCTCTAGGCTCTGAGGAGGCTGACACTGTGTCCCAATTCCAGATGCTGGGGACAGAGTTTGGGATTGGCCCAACCCTGCCCTTAGGGAGGCGCCCTCTGGGTCAGACATTCACCGGATGTCCCGGCAGCGGTGCCCACCTGCTAAGTGTGTCAAATGGTGCAAACACAGAGAGATCTCACCCTTGAAACAGATGGGCAGTTCTCCTGGAGGGGAATGAGGCAGGCAGGCACCCTTAGGAAGCCTCTATGGCGACCTTAAAACAATCCCTTCACCTCACAGAGAGACCCAGGGAGAGTAACCAAACCTCACAGGTGCCATCCTGCTGCTCTTGACTTTTTCTACCAAAACTCCGTGGGTCACAGCTGTGCTCAGGACAGTCAGTTCCAGGGGTGCCTGGGTGGCTCAGACAGTTGGGCATCCAGCTCTCGGTTTCTGCTCAGGTCTTAATCTCAAGGTCATGAGATCGAGCCCCAAGTTGGGCTCTGTACTTAGGGTGGAGTCTGCTTGGGATTCTCTCTCCCTTCTCCCTGTCTGTCCCCCTGCCACTCCCCCTGCTTGTGCTCTTTCTCTCTCTTTCTCTCAAATAAACAAATAAAATCTTTTTTTTTTTCTAAAGAACAGTCAGTTCTAACCTTTAGTCACTTACCTGAAGCAAGTCCTCAAGTCAATGGTCCACATGAGAATGGTAGCTTTATGTGTATGTGTTTGCAGGTATTTACTGGGACACAAAGTCAGTGGAGACCCCACAGCTATCCCCTTAGGGGCACCAGGGTTGACAGGCCAGCCCTGCTGGGATCTCTGGCCTTCATCATCCCCTGGGGCTGTCCCCACTGATTCCATTAGCCCACCGATTGGGCTACCACATTTCCACTCAGTATTGCGGGTAGCTAGACATCAGAAGTGGATTGTAGGTGGAATCTATAATTCACCATTCTGCTTAGGTCATTAGCTGCCATTTCCTAGTGGCTGTTCATTAATTAGAACATTGTGTCTCAAAAAAAAAAAAAAAAGAACATTGTGTCTCTAGGGTTTCTTCCTTCAGTGTACATTATCCTTAATAATGTCCCTAATAACTGGCAGATTCTTAGCATAGGTCCAGCCCAGGTCCTGAGTTGTATACTTGGGCTCTTCCACTTACTGTGTGACCTTGGGCAAGTCCATGGACCTATCTGAGCCTCCGTTTTTATAGTTGTGAAGTGGGATGGGGTGAACTCAGGTGACATCTAGGGTCTGTTCTAGTTCTAACATTTTTTTTTAAGATTTTAATTCATT
>NC_064270.1:32807500-32822500 GCF_003254725.2 Canis lupus dingo | reverse complement strand
TTGCCACTTTCTTTTGCTTTAAACATTAAACAGATGCAGTATATTTTCAAATATTTTAAACAATACTTGATGAGTGAATTTTCCCTTTTGCCCTGCTAGGATTTTGTTACTTCTGGTCAAAATGGTAACATCTCTGTCTTTGCTGTCAGGCTGGCTGCAGTGTGAGAGACCCTCCCAATCTCCTATTTGGCTGATGCTAATGAAACAAGCTCGGTTTTGGTTTTTTTTTTTTTGCTCGGTTTTTGACCAAGAGAGACTTTTGGCACATGGAGAGGAGGGCAAGCTGAGAGGAGGGCTCAGCACGGTCCAAGAGGACCTTCTGAGGTGACAGACATGCTGCGTTATCCAACACGGGGGCCACCAGCCGCAAGAACGGAAAAACCAAATTTTTAACTGGATTAAATTTTAATTTGCTTTTTGCAAATGTTTGCTTTTGCTTTTTAATTGCTTGTGGCCACGTGTTCCATGCTGGAGACAGCACTGGTCTAGATGGTCCTGTTGACGGGTTTGTTGGGCTCTGGGGGTGCTTTGGTGAGGAAAATGAGCTTCCGATGCACACAGAAGATCCAGGCTGGCCCAGCTAGTGCGGGGTGGGGGCCCTGGGACCATCGCCAGCTCCGCCCCTGCCCCCTCAGTGATCACACCTCAGCCAGGAGACCTCCTGGAGCCCTAAATTCCTCATCAGTAAAATAGTTATAATAGTCACAAACTCACATAGTTACCATGAGGATAAGATGTGATTAACACAAGTGAAAGTAGTTCTGAGCACAAATAAACTATATTGAACATTTAGTGTCTGCTGGGTGATCTACTACTGCTGCTGTGATTACAATGATCACTGGTCCCATTTTCGAGATAAGGACACTGAGGCTCTAAAACGCCAGTGATGCCCTCAGTCCCCCCCCCAGTTAGGAAGTAGGGGTGCTGCTTCTTGGGCCCCGGGGCTTTGCCACAGTGCCAGATGACCTCAGCAGCAAACCCTTTAGATGTCATGTGTGATTAATCACAACACTCATTTCCAGTTGCCATAGCGCCTTTTGTCTTGAGGGATATGGGAACCAAACCCTCCATTGGAGAATGCCGCAGCTTCTGGGGTGAAGAGTGCTGACAATGGCACCCACCGACCAAGTGAAGCAGCAAAGCCCCTCAGCAGAAACCCTCACCCCGGAGTCCTCATCAGGTCCAGCTCCCCTTCTGTGCAGGAAAAGTAACTTCCTCCTTTCTCGGTTTCTTTTGTTGGGCTGTGGTCATATTTCTACAACAGCATTTCTGGAAACTGGACGGCTCCCCAGAGTGTCCAGTAGGACTGTGGTTTGTGTTTCTTCACTGTCTCTGGTGGCCCCCAGTCCCAGTGAGGGGCGTCTGAAGGGATCTCTGCTAAGCCACGTCATTCCCCAATCAGACTTGACCCTATTCATGCCAAAGAGCAGGCAAGCGGCACGTATAGCAGGGGAAGGTACTGGACCGGTTGTAGAACCTGCAGGTGGTGGTAGGTGAGCACAGCTCCAGCTGACTCTAGGTGGCAGGGGGTGGGCACTCACCGATGGCAAAGAAGGCCACAGCCTGTCTGCAGTGTCCCCCCTTTCTTTGAATGGCCCTGTTGATAGGCACATGAATATTTAACCCCGTGTGATTTTTGAGGCCACTGATGAAAGCACATGGTTGATTTCGGTGAATGACCATCATGTGACTGAATTTTGCCTTCAAGTAAAGACAGAGAGGCTGGAAGTGCAGGCGGTGGCTCTACGCCCCATGCATTGGGCTTTCTGAAATAACCGTTTCACAGGGCTGCAGGCGGTAGCTTAGGAGAGTGAAAATGGGGCGTGAGGACAGATGGCAGGATGCCTGACCTTGGGGCCCTGGAGAGCAGCGGGAGAGGAGTGTTGGGGTGCTCAGTCAGAGGGCAGGATGGGCAGCAGTCTCAGGCAAGCGGGCTGCCAGTTCTCCTCTTCCTTCCCTGGGTGGGGGCAGGTGCGGGTGGTGGGGGTGGCAGGGGCTCTGGGTAGCGCGTCTGCCCCTCCCAGTTCGTAAAGTGGGTTTCCCTCGGTTCCCCTGGGTGATTCTCTCAGCTCCTGGGGAGGCTTGAATTAGTGGCATCCCAATTTGGCAGATGAGGAAACCAAAGCCCAGGACAAAAATGACTCACCCGAGACCACCCTGCTGGCTAAGGAGCAGAGCCAGGACTGAGATACAGGTTTCCTGACCCCAACGCACTCATGTGGAGTCAAGTAGGTGAATTTCCCTATTGTCTCTTAGGGGACAGCAATCTGGTGGGGAGTCTCCAGCGCCCCAAAGGGAGCTCTGAAGGTAGTAAAGGTGTTCCCCGAAGCTGCCGATTTCATTGTTCTTATGGAAGGTTTGTGTCTTCTCTGAGCAGTTCTGGTTGTGCTTAATTTAATTTTATTTGCAACGGAGCATTTTCACAGCCCCCTAGCAAAACTGTGTGTAATTACAGAGTGTAATGATGTAGGACTCCCTGAAAATCCTCACAGCAGTCCCTTCCTTGGGAAGGCAAAATTTCCTGAATGAAGTAGCCCACTGCTTCTTCATCAAAACACCCCCCCCCCCAATTAGGTCACATTAAGGATGCAAAGCCCGTAAAATTGGATTGTTTAAAAATAATGAAACTTGAAGCAGCAAAGAAAAAAAATTTTAACAATTAAAGATTTTCAGAGGGTGATTAAGAGAAGATTTCCTTCCAGTTCAAGCTGATTAAAATGCCACCGAGGGAAAAAGAGGCTGGGAAGGAATGACAGGGGCACCTTTACCCCTAGAACGTGGGTGAGACCGTGGGGAGCCCAAGACAGAGTGAGTTGTGGAGAGCCAGTCTCAGAAGCCTAGAATGTGCCAACCATCGCCAGTTATGGTGAGATTATGGGTTGAAATATGGGTGCCAATTTTTGAAAGAAGCCTTTGGGGCTTCTTTGAAACATGCCATTGGGGCTCTCTGCTTTAAACACTGGGAAAAATCAATGAAGTGCACCCATCATGCCCAGCCTGGATCCATCACGCCAGCCACCACCCCCTCGGTCCTGTCTGACCCCCAGGCACAGCCATCATTGTAACCCGCCCTGCATCACATCACGGTGGCATCTGGTCTCTTGTCTCCTTGGATGTCAAGCTCAGGATCAGAGAGAGGGAACCTTCCTCACGGCTCTGCTCTGCTCCGGCAGCTTCTGAAAAGCTCTCTAGGAGGCCCCAGAAATCAGCCCCATGAATGCTGAATGCAGAAGAATGGGGGCAGGCCTGCTGCTCAGAGAAGGACTTCACTTTCTAGCTGAGGTTCCTCCCGATTGGGAAGTCCCCTCCTCGCCGTCTGTGCAAGATTGTTCTGGGTCTCAGCAGTGTTTTTATTCAATCACACATCCATTCACTCGTTCACTCTTTGTGGAGGGGGTTCTCTGCGCAGACTCTGTGGGTACAGCTCTGCGTCCTGCATGCACCTACCTTCTAGAGGGAAAGACAGACCATGGACAAGGGGAAAAATGCATAATTTCAGGCCGCGATCGGTGTAGAGAAGAAAGGGAGCAGGGATGATGTGGGCGAGGCTGGGCTCCAAGTTTGAGAGGCCTGGGAGGAAGGAGTGACTGGGGCCAGGAGAGGACCCCAAGAGGGTTTGCTGCAGGGGAGCACAGGCGTGTCCATAGTTAGGGTTTCCTTCGCCGGTGGCAAACCCCACATGTTTCCTGGCCCAGTAGCCCCTAGGGCTGGCGGTGAGCAGTGGCTGGGGAGCGCAATCCCTCCTCTGAATCAAGCTCTTGGCTGGGACGGCAGTGCTGCTCATCCCTGGGGGGTGGGATCAGGGGGACAGGCCATTCAAGGAGGCCCGGGCCTCTGGGAAGCAAAACACAGCCTTAGCGACATTTCGTAGGTAGCAGGGCCTTTCCAGACCAGTGTACCCCAGGGCATCCCCTGGGTACAGCCAGGGGGAAAGTCCAGGTGGGAGCTGGTGCTCTGCTGCTGCTGCTCCCAGGTGTGGCTGGGCTGTTGCCGGGGCCCCAACGTGCATGTGAACCTCTGAGGCCCTTGCAGAGCTGTCTGGGCCTCAGAGAACTAGGTGCAGGTGGGCGGGATGGGATTGGCTCCATTCCTATCGCACAGGGGAGGAAACTGAGGCTCAGACACCTGCCTGGTGTCCAGCTAGGACCCAGCAGGTATTAGGGTTGAGTCCAGAGTTTATTCTCCTACAGTTCTGGAGGCCAGAAGTTTGAAATCAGTATGACTGGGCCCAAACCAAGGTGTTGTCAGGACAATTTTCCAGGCTCTAGAGGAGAATTCTGTTCCTTGCCTTGTCCGGCTTTGAGTGGCTGCCACCATTCCCTGGCTTGTGGTCACGTCACTCCCATCTTCAAGGCCAGTGTCTCTCTGCTCAGTCTTCATATTGTCATCTCAAGTGTATAAAATCCCCTTCTGTCTCCCTCTTACAAGAATACATGTAATTGTATTTAGGGGTCCCCGGAATAATCCAGAATCATCTCCCTATCTCAAGATCACATCTTCAAAGACCCTTTTTCCTTACAAGGACATTTTGCAGCCTCCAGGGATGGAACCTGATGTACTTGGGGACCATTATCCAGCCCACCATACCCTCCCACACCGCGGAGGCCACGATGTCAGAAACATCTTCCAGCTCCGCCTCCGCTTTGAGCTTAGGCTGATTTCCCCAGCAGCCATCCAGTCCTATTGGGTTAGGGCCTACCTCAATGACCTCATTTATTTATTTATTTATTTATTTATTTATTTATTTATTTATTTACTTATTTATTTATTTTATTTATTTTTTATGATAGTCACAGAGAGAGAGAGAGAGAGAGAGAGAGAGGCAGAGACACAGGCAGAGGGAGAAGCAGGCTCCATGCACCAGGAGCCCGATGTGGGATTTGATCCCGGGTCTCCAGGAACGTGCCCTGGGCCAAAGGCAGGCGCCTAACCGCTGCGCCACCCAGGGATCCATCAATGACCTCATTTAAAGTTAAGTCTAGACCTATCTCCAAACACAGTCCCCTTCTGAGATCCTACAGGTTAGGACTTTGGCACATGAATTTGAGGGGTAACAATTCAGCCCATAACATGACCTCGCATGCCCTTCCCTTACCCGTGTGCATTTTCCCACTTGTCCTTCAAGGCTCAGTTCCATTGGGGCACCTCCTCTGTAAAGCTCTCCTAGAATTCCTCAGTAGAGGTCTTCATGGCAGGTTGCTGTTCACACTGCTGACACAGGTCCCGCAGTGCATCTCACAGCTGCTCACAAGCCCTCAGGGCCTGGGGCCCCTTCCCCTTGGCCTTACCTCAGGGCTCCTGGCTCAGGGTCTAGTATGGAGGACACGCTCGCTAGACATTTGCCAAACAAAATAAAATGCCAGATCCTCTCCTCTAGACTCCACACTCTGGGGTCTCTCTCCTTCTTGACTATGGTTCTGGGTGGGAGTTCTGTACACCTTCCAGTCTCTGGTGCACCCCTGAGAACCTCCAGCTTCAGCATGGGTCATGGGGTATCAGAGCTACCAAACAGAACATTTTAGGGAACATGCCATCTTGTCTATTGCCTGCTTCCATATTGGAGGCACTCTGATTTATGGATGATTCTGCTTAATACAGAATTAATTACTACAGTGCTTCAGTTTAATTGTTCTCAAAGAAGGGACACAGTGACATGTGATGATTCAGAAGGCTCTGGAGGGCATGGCAGCCCTGCAGGGCCACCACAATGCTCCATGGTTATCACAGAAGCCACGTTGAGTGGCCTTTGGTACTCACGGTCATGCTTGGCAGGGGCAAGGCCGGCTAAGTCCCATTTTCCTGTAGCACTTAGACTCCTTACCCACAGCCTTAGCCCACCTCTTCTCCCCACATTTAGCAGACAGTGACCTGGCTCTGCTTCTACATCCTGAGTGACCTCAGGCCAGCCTAACCTCCCTGTGCCTGGAACATCTTCCAAACAGATCATCACACTTGTCCTGAGTCTCTCCTGGGCTTCTTGTGAGGGTTCAAGGAGCTAACATATGCAAAAGAGCTTTGAAAACAGTGGTTTGAGTATGTGATTCAAGATCATGATTGGGAGTACCTGGAGGGCAAAGTCGGTTAAACGTCTGACTCTTGGTTTCAGCTCAAGTCATGATCTCAGGGTGGTGAGGTCGAGCCCCACGTGGGGCTCTGTGCTCAGCATGGAGTCTGCTTGGGGTTTTCTCTCTTCCTCTCTCTCTCTCTGCCCTCCGCACACGTGCTCTTTCTCTCTCTCTCTGAATAAATAAAATATTTTTAAAAAATCATCATAATTGTGAGAAATCCCCACATAACCCGTGCCCAAACCCCAGAGACCTGCGAGCTGCAGGAGAGAATCCTGCCCTCAGAGCCAGGGCACCAGGCTGCAGAAAGACACACCTCAGACTCACAGCCTCTGTGCCCACTTGCTCAGTCCATCCCGAGACAAGGGCTGGACCAGGCAAGAAGGACCCCCTGTCACTCACCCGGGGGCCTGGAGCAGAGCTCTGGGGTGAGGCCATCTGCATGCAAACCCGAGGACAGATGAGACATTTAAATTTTACCAGCTCTCGGTTATGAGCTTGACATAGAGAAATGGCTGTGATTCTTTTTATCAGCTGGGAGAACAGGCATTAAACGACAAAATATTACCCAGGGTCTGGATTCAGGGAGCCCACAAGTCAGATGGCCGCTTCGTGGAACGTGGGCTGGAGGCTGGGCCTGGCCTCCCTGGCAGCGGCGCCTTCCCCTCCTGGTCCTGGGTAGTCACTGCTTCCCTCAACCGCTTTCTTCATCTGTCTGTTGGTGTCCACTCATTTTTTAAAAATTTTAATTCTTATTTATAGACTGACCTTAATAAACTCTCTTCAAGTACCGCAGATTTGTCACTGTCACGGATGAAAACGTTATTCATGGCAGGCTTGGTGACCGAGGACGACAGCTGCCCTTTGCGCTCCCCGCCGCGGCCCGGACTGCAGCAGCCCGGCTGGGGATAGGCCCGCGGTCGATGGGGCCGGGGTCAGCCGGGGTGGCCCGTCATTAACCGGCGCCCTTCCCAGCCGCACACCAACCCAGCCCGCCTGCAGGTGGAGCGTTCTGCTCCCGCCCTGGTGAGCCAACCCCACCGAGCAGGTGCACCGAACACCCACAGCAGCGGCCCTGGCCTATTTGCCTAAAATAAAGACAAATAAATGGGAAGGGGAGGCAGCCAGTGAAGAAGAATGAATCTGATGATGCCCAGGGGTGAGGAGCCAACGGGGAGCATGGGGAATGATCTGGGCCAGGTTCGGGGTGTGCGATGTGGGACACCTAAACCTTCTCCCACGAGCTGCCACAGCCAAACTGTCCTGGCCTTAAATGACAGGAACTCCTAGGGGTGTCTGGCTGGGTCAGTCGGAAGAGCATGCAATGTTTAATCTCCAGGTCATGAGTTTGAGCCCCACATTGGGTGTGGAGATTACTAAAAAAAAAAAAAAAAAAAAAAAAAGAAACGTATAAAAAGAGAAAGAAAGAAAGAGAAAGAAAGAAAGAAAGAAAGAAAGAAAGAAAGAAAGAAAGAAAGAAAGAAAGAGAAAGAACGAAAGAAAACTCCTAAAGAAAGATTTGAGGCTTGGATCCTGCTGACCAGGTCAGGGACAATGTACGCTTCAGGCCCAGCGCCCAGGGCCCACGGAATGTTCTCATGTCATTTCAAACCAGAAGCGGAAGCAAAAACATTAACAGAACAGTAAAAACTACAGTCGTGGATCCAGCCTAGATTTTATTTGTCTTGATACCAATGTAGTCAAAAAATATAATCAAAAAATATATATACTATATACTTATAGACATATGTTTTTATATATTTAAAATTATTTATACATAATGGAGGAAGCAGCCTACAAAATCAAAGGCACCTATGCTTTTGCATGACCCATGAAAGTGCAAATGCAGCCACTGGTCCAAGCCCCGGGTTCCAAACTACATCTACACTCCTCTTCCCATAGGGCGACCCGTGATCTCATTAAAAGGCATCCCCAGCTTTGCGGCCTTCTCTTGTTCCCCGAGATAAATGTTCCAAAGATGCTGGCTCGGCAGGGTAGGAAAACGTTGCGTCAAATTGTAAATCAAGGCTGCTCCCATTAGCCTAAGGATCAGATATTCCTCTTTTTATTTTTTTTTTAAAGATTTTATTTATTTATTTGAGAGAGAGCGCGAGAGAGCGAATGAGCTGGGGGAGTGGCAGAGGCCGACTTCCCGCTGAGCAAGGATGCGTCCGCAGGGCTCGATCCCACCACCACCCGAACCGAGCCGGAGGCAGACCCCTAACCCGCTGAGCCACCCGGGCGCCCCGAGATCAGACATGTCTATGTGAGGTGTCAGGCACCTTCGTAACGTGCCGGTCACCAGTCGGACTGAGTGCGGAACCGGCTGAATCCTTCCTGCTGCCAACCTGCGTGAAATATCCACCTGTTTGCCTAGCAACTTAAAAGCTGCCGAACCGCGATTGGGCCGAGTTACCTCACACAGCCCTTATTTTCCATCTCAGCAGAGGCCTGCCCTGTCACGGTGACACGACTGGGGCGTTAAAGACCCAGCCGAAGGGCTAAGGCGGTCGCGGCTTCCCCAAGCGCACGGCCACTTGGACGAGGGGAGTCCTCCCCGGCCACCACCGGGCCCGGAGCCGGCGAGGTAAATCACACCACGTCCCCATTAACGTCTCCTGTTGTTGCAGGGTGGTAATTTTGACAGCAAAATAAGCCACGAAACTGCATATGCTATTGGGTGACATGTAATTTTAACTTCATTCAGGAGCAAGACTTTTGAGACATTGTTACCTGCGGGAGCAAGCTATAAAACAAGGATGTACAAGAATGTGTCAAATAGAGGACCTTCCTAAATTACGCCGGGAGGCACAGATTAATACATTTAATATATTCTGGTCATGAGTGAAGTGCTCATAGCAGAACAGCTGCTCCTTCAGCGATATCATTCATGGGAATGAACTACAGTCGCAATGACAGCCTGGAAAAATGCCCCCACTTTTCAAACTGTACAAATGGTGGTTGGACACAGTAACTCAAAACTGGACACTTCATTTCAAGTTTAAAGCTAGTGGCCCAGCCACAAACTATTACTCCATCTTCTTTATTTGTGGTCCATGGTTTTGTACTCTTTAAGAATCAAATAAATACTGGTGTAATGGTTAGCAACTGCCAGTTCAACGAAAAATACTGCTAAATTCACCAATAAGTCTTTTTTCCACACACACAAATTTATGCCCCAAGAACAGAGCCCGCTCCTGCCACAGGGTCTGGAGAGTTTTTTAATGTAGAGGGAGACTCACTTTAGTGATAAGAGTTTAAACCTGAACTCCTTTTTCCTTCCCTCTCGCTCATAGATCTGGCGCTGGGAACAGAGGGAGGTAAACGATCAATATATGTAAGTGGAGGCACATTAACTCCAGCCACTGACTGCCAGGCAGGCACGGCCAGGGACCCTCCCCACCCCACTCCCAGCTCCACTTGGCTTCTGGAATTTCAATCGATGCTGGGAATCTTCCAGGTTGGTAGTAGCGGAGGGCATCCTTGGCGTCCACCATGCACCGGACCCTGGCCAGCGTCAACATTGGACAGTATTGCTGTTGATAACAATGACTCTTGTTTTTCAGAAAGCCTTTTTTTTTTTTTTTTTTTGCTTTTAAAAACCAGTTTTGTTGAGGTAAAATTCACATATCATACAATTCACCCGTCTAAAGTATACAGTTCAATGGGTTTTGATAAATCTGCAGATATGCACAGCCGTCACCACATTTTAGAACATTTTGTCACCTCCAAAACCACAGTGACTGTGACTCCCCATTTCCTCTCCACCCTCAGCCCTAGAGAACCACAGATCTACTTTTTGTCTCTGAAGATTTGCACATTCTGGATATTTCTTGTAAATGGGATCAGACAATGGGGTAGCACGGGTGGCTCAGCGGTTTAGCGCCACCTTGAGCCCAGGGCCTGATCCTGGAGACCTGGGATCGAGTCCCGCAGTCGGGCTCCCTCTGCCTCTGTCTCTGCATCTCTCTCTCTCTCTCTGTCTCTGTGTGTCTCTCGTGAATAAATAAATAAAATCTTTAAAAAAAAATGGTATCAAACAATACGCGGTCCTTTGTGACCGGCCCCTTTCACTGAGCATGTTTCCAAGGTTCATCCATGTCATAGCATGCGTCCGTACTTTATTCCTTTTTTATGGCTGAATGATGTTCTATTGCCTGGGTAGACCACATTGTATTTACCCATTCATTAGTTGATGGACCTGAGTGCCTCCCAAGCTTCCTTCCCTCGATTCCTCGCAGCTGGCCTGCTATGTGCCAGAGCGCGGCAAAGCCTGTGTTTATCCACGGCTTTGAGTTCTTGCGACATACACCAGGCACCCCACCAGGTACATTAGCTCCTGGTTCTTTGACCAAAGCATCTCCAGCCAAGGGAACCGCCTCCTCATCCTACCTGGGGCAGCAGCTCTGAATGGGACTTTCTATTCAAGGATCGTTCTTCCATGCGGGGGTTGATTCGCCTGGAGCGGGGGCAGCCTGGTGACCTGGGAGATGTCAGCCTTAGGGAGGGAGGGAGGACGGTGGGCTGCTTGTTCTTCAGAAAGGTGGCCTCAGGGGCCCCCAGGTCTAAGTGCCCCGCAGAGGTCATGCAGGGTGAACAGCTGCAGGATGCACAGATTTGGGGTTCAGCAGGGCTCCTCTCAATACCCACCCTTGGGTGAGGGGCTGGCTGTGACTCCGTCACCATTCTAAGGATAGAAATCCCATCAGAGGCCAACGGAGACCAAGGAAGGGCTGGTTCTGACAAGGAAGCAAAGCAGAGATTTGGGTACTGCGGCCCTTGCTTCTCTGTGTGCTGCATGGAGGGAGCTGAGAAACCGTGCCCTGGGCAAAGCCTGTGCGTTCCTGTCTGACGTCCATTCTCCCCCTCATCCTCTTCAGCAAAACCCTGACTACATCCAGGCATCAGGATGCCGGCTCAGAGACTACATTTCTGTGAGGGCTGGTCAGCGAGCAAACACAAAAGTTGGCAAGGACCACCAGAACCAAACTTTCATTATGAAAATCTTCCAGCATGAAGATAGAGGGAGGCACCTGGCTGGCTCAGTCCATGGAGTCTGTGAACTCTCGATCTCGGGGTTGTGACTTTGAGCCCCATGTTGGGTACAGAGATTACTTTAAAGAAACAAATCTTAAAAGAAAGGAAAGAAAAGTAGAGGGACTAGGGTAATGGACATCCATATATACCCATTACCCAGATTCAATAGGTGCTAATAGTTTGCTATATTTGCCTCTTTTTTTTTTTTCAAAGTGATTAAATATAATTATAGACATGGGGCACCTGGCTGGCAGGTGGAGCATGCAGCTCTTGATCTTGGAGTTGTGAGTTCAAGCTTCACGTTGGGTGTAAAGCCTACTTAAAAAATTATAGATCCCAATGACACTTTACATGCAAATATTTTAGGATGCATCTCCAAAAAAAGGATATTTTCTTTTTCTCTTTTTTTTTTTTTTGGATATTTTCTTATATAACCACAATACCTATCACATCTAGTAAAATAAACAATGATTCCTTGTTATCATCAAGGAATCAGCCCATATTTCAGTTAGGATATCTATTTAAAAGAGGCTGACTCTGATGGGAGACAGGTGTCTTTTTGATCCTTCTCCCTCTATCTTTCTGCTTTTCTAAGTCCCAAACATGAAGGCTGGCGCTCCAGCAGCCATGTTGTGACTCTGAAGTCAACTGGAGGAGAAGCCAGGGGTAAAGTACCACAAAGTGGAAGGAGGAAAGGGTAGATTGCCAGATTAGCAAAACCAAACAAAAAACAAAAGCAAAGGAACAAGCAAATACACTAGCAAAAACCTATAAAATACCAGTTTAATTTGAATTATTCATTGTTTATCTGAAATTCAAATTTAACTGGGCAGGCATCCTGCATTTTGTATGGCTACTGCGTAACAGACCTGTGTTCTTGGTGCCTATAGAGCTGCCACAAAAGCACTAGACTGTTGACCTTCTTGTCCTTGCATCTTATTTAATTAATTAATTTAATGAGCATCTATTTAAGCACCTAGGATGCACTAGGTCTCAGGCAAAACCCTGTGGACACAGGCAACTGAGCACATAGGACTCACAATCTAGCGCGTAATACAGATATTAAGGCAAATGCCCAGGTACCATGAGATGAGCAATAAAAAGGGGCGTGGGATTCTCTCCTCCCCCATACTCATCCATACTGATTACTCCCAGGTCCCTGGTTTGTTTCCCACCTCTGGTTTCTGCCCCTCATTCTGGGATGTTCTCTTTCCATACAGCTGCTCCTTTCACTTCATTCGTTCATTCCTTCATTCGGCAAACTGGTGAAGCACCTGCTGTGCCATGTTCTGGGAAACAGAGGGCCCTGGCCTCTGGGGCTCACAGGCTGACTGCCTGTTGACAGTCTTCCACTGAGGTACGATGAGGCCAAGCAGACGAGGTCGCCGCACCCTGTGACTGGTCCCAGCCCCGGCCCCTCCTCTTCTCTCCGTGGGGAGCTGGCCAGATCCAGGAGGTTTTCAGGTCTCCCCAGGGTACACAGAGCCCTGCCAGGGAACCAGACACCGTTTGCCTGCCTCTGGTTACACCACAGTCACATCCTGAACCTACTTGAGCAAAAGCCCAAATCTGGGCGTGTGAGTCGCCTGGTTGAGTGTTGTTGGCCCTGAGTACTACATAATTCTCTGCAAAATGAGGCTGGAAGGCCCTGAGTTGGCACATTCTCCAGTCTCCTCTGCCATTTTTGGAGCCTTCCAGGCCAATGCTGGAAGGGATCTTCGCTGTGATCTGGTTCAACCATCTACTTAACTGATGAATAAACAGAGCCACCAATGGGAAAGAATTTGCCCAAGGTCACATCCTGCAGCCTGGTCCAGCTCAGCTCAGCAGGAGCCCAATTTCCCTGTCTTCCCATGTACCCGCACATTACACCCAGTGAGCTGTATATATATATATATTTAAAGATACCATCCATTTATGAGAGAGAAAGAGAGCCCACAAGCAGGCGTGGGGAGGGGCAGAGGGAGAAGGAGAAATAGGCTCCCCGCTGAGCAGGGAGCCTGGATACTCTAGGATCATGACCCAAGCCAAAGGCAGAGGCTTAGCTGACTGAGCCCCCCAGGGAATCCCCCACCGCCCTGTGAGCATTGCAGCCCACTGTTTGGGGCACCCCATCAGCGGTCGGGTCCCCTTACGCACGTCCAGCCCTCTCAGGCAGCTCAGCGTGGTGACTGTCCGGAAGCATCTGCCACCTTAAAGGACGTGGGCTGTGGCTCCGGAGCTGGCTGACTTTAGGAGGGGCCCCTGGCAGAGAGCCAGGGCATCCTTGACCCCTGCCCCCGGGGCCGGGGAAGAACCCCTTTCCAGCCTTATCTTCCTTTCCTTTCCCTGGGACTTGTCCTCCAACCCAGCTGTGGCCAAGGCCGCTTCTGCTGAGTGAGGGGGGAGGCAGATTTGGGGTTGCAGGCTCCTGGGGGCAGAGTATTCCAGGGCAGGCCGGGAGAGCACGGGGTGGGTGCGGCTGCTTCCCTGGGCTGCGGGGAAAGGTGAGGACCAGGTGGCAAGGTTTCCTGGAGGGCAGCCCTGGCCCGGGGCTCAGAGGCCTCTAAAGACCTGCCCGACAGTCCCTGATCTCCGGACGAGGCCAGAGAGGACAAGCACCCACAGACGGCACACAGCAGGGAACCCCAAGCTCCTGCCTCCCCCCTTCTCGGCCTGGGCTCCACCTTGGCCCCGAGCCCCGGGCCCTCGGGGAGCACCAGCACCCCGCAGCCAGCCAGGCCATCGGAGGCGGCCCGTCTTCCCCGGCGCGTGGGGCATTACCCTTCATGGACTCAAAGGTTAGGTGCCGATTCCACCTTGCGGCTGGTGATGAAGAACACGGAAGACAAATGGAGGTTGCTCCCACTCCCAGGATGCTAATCCCGCTAACCAGTGGACCAGGAAATGGCCGGTCATCTGCGCCGGCAGGACTCCGGAGGCCGCCTCCAAGCGCACTTGTCTTTAACAAGCAGGCCCCCCATCCAGGGTCCCCGGAGCCCCTCTGCAGAGCCGCGGCAGGAGGCCCGGGGCGAGTGACCTCAGTGTGGACCTTCGAGGGGACCCCAGGCGGCCCCGGGCCCCCGCACAGCCCCCCTGCTCCTGTGCCCCTGTGCCCCCCTCCCAGGGCGGTGGCCGGGACCAGGGGGCCAGGGGGTGACGGGGCTGCATCCAGGGCCGCGAGGCTCCTGGAAAAGACCAGAATTGCCATTGCCCAGCCTCAGCCCAGCGGTGGCCCCTGTCACCAGCTCCGGGGGTAGCAAGGCCACCCTGTCCTTGCATATCTGTTTTCAGACAGTGCCGTGTGCCTGACGCCGAGCGGCTCCGTTCACTGTCCCTGCTGCCCCAGGACTGTGGGCTCGAGCCCAGTCCCTCTGGGCCCCTTCCTTCCTCCTCCTCCTCCTTTTCTTCCTCCTCTTCCTCCTCCTCCTCCTCCTCCTCCTTCTTCTTCTTCTTTTTCTTCTTTTTAAGATTTTATTTATTTATTAGAGAGAGTGAGCAAGCAGAGTGGGGTGGGGGTGGAGGGCAGAGGGAGAAGCAGGCTCCTTGCTGAGTGGGGAGCCTAGACACGGGGCTCGATCCCTGGACCCTGAGATCATGACCTGAGCTGAGGTCAGATGCTCGGCCGACAGAGTCACCCAGGCGCCCATCTTCCCTTCTGACCCCGTCACAGAGGTTTGCAGCTGAGCCACCCGTGGGAGGCCCCCCAGGCTGGGAAAGCCCTCCCTGCCAAGCCCGCACGGCCCGCAGAGCCTGCCCCCCGGGACCCTGGGGACGAAAGCTCGGGGTGCTGGTTCTGCTCTGTGTGCTTCCCCGATCACTCTGGGCAAAGGCACGTAGAGAAAGGAGCTCCGCAGCTCCTGATGTGAGAATGTACGCCTCTTGTCCGGGGATCCCGAGGGATCACCCGGGGTACGCG